>NW_023493985.1:7500-77923 GCF_013265735.2 Oncorhynchus mykiss | reverse complement strand
TGTCCTATAGTGTTCCAATCATCTAGTTTGAACAGTTATGTTAAAAACATTGTATCCAGAGTGCATCAAACATGATTTTAGACCTTGTCTATCGAAAAGTGGTTATTTCTGTAGTTCAATTGCTGCAACTATCTGAAAATTGTCTATAGTGTTCCAATCATCTAGTTTGAACAGTTCTGTAAAAAACATTGCTTCCAGAGTGCATCAAACGTGATTTTAGACCTTGTCTATGGAAAAGTGGTTATTTCCGTAGTTCAATTGATTCAACTTGCTCAAAATTGTCCATAGTGTTCCAATCATCTAGTTTGAACAATTATGTTAAAAACATTGTATCCAAAGTGCATCAAACATGATTTTAGACCTTGTCTATGGAAAAGTGATTATTTCTGTAGTTTAATTGCTGCAACTTGCTGAAAATTGTCCATAGTGTTCCAATCATCTAGTTAGTACAGTTATGTTAAAAACATTGTATCCAGAGTGCATCAAACATGATTTTAGACCTTGTCTATGGAAAAGTGGTTATTTCCGTAGTTCAATTGCTGCAACTTGCTGAAAATTGTCCATAGTGTTCCAACCATCTAGTTTGAAAAGTTATGTTAAAAACATTGCTTCCAGAGTGCATCAAACGTGATTTTAGACCGTGTCTATGGAAAAGTTGTTATTTCTGTAGTTCAATTGCTGCAACTATCTGAAAATTGTCTATAGTGTTCCAATCATCTAGTTTGAACAGTTATGTTAAAAACATTGTATCCAGAGTGCATCAAACATGATTTTAGACCTTGTCTATCGAAAAGTGGTTATTTCTGTAGTTCAATTGCTGCAAACAATGCTGAAAATTGTCCATAGTGTTCCATTAATCTAGTTTGAACAGTTCTGTAAAAAACATTGTATCCAGAGTGCATCAAACATGATTTTAGACCTTGTCTATCGAAAAGTGGTTATTTCTGTAGTTCAATTGCTGCAACTATCTGAAAATTGTCCAAAATGTGCCAATCATCTAGTTTGAACAGTTATGTTAAAAACATTGTATCCAGAGTGCATCAAACATGATTTTAGACCTTGTCTATGGGAAAGTTGTTATTTCGATAGTTCAATTGCTGCAACTTGCTGAAAATTGTCCATAGTGTTCCAATCATCTAGTTTGAACAGTTATGTTAAAAACATTGTATCCAGAGTGCATCAAACATGATTTTAGACCTTGTCTATGGAAAAGTGGTTATTTCCGTAGTTCAATTGATTCAACTTGCTCAAAATTGTCCATAGTGTTCCAATCATCTAGTTTGAACAATTATGTTAAAAACATTGTATCCAAAGTGCATCAAACATGATTTTAGACCTTGTCTATCGAAAAGTGGTTATTTCTGTAGTTTAATTGCTGCAACTTGCTGAAAATTGTCCATAGTGTTCCAATCATCTAGTTAGTACAGTTATGTTAAAAACATTGTATCCAGAGTGCATCAAACATGATTTTAGACCTTGTCTATGGAAAAGTGGTTATTTCCGTAGTTCAATTGCTGCAACTTGCTGAAAATTGTCCATAGTGTTCCAACCATCTAGTTTGAAAAGTTATGTTAAAAACATTGCTTCCAGAGTGCATCAAACGTGATTTTAGACCGTGTCTATGGAAAAGTTGTTATTTCTGTAGTTCAATTGCTGCAACTATCTGAAAATTGTCCATAGTGTTCCAATCATCTAGTTTGAACAGTTATGTTAAAAACATTGCATCAAACGTGATTTTAGACCTTGTCTATGGAAAAGTGGTTATTTCCGTAGTTCAATTGCTTCAACTTGCTGAAAATTGTCCAAAATGTGCCAATCATCTAGTTTGAACAGTTATGTTAAAAACATTGTATCCAGAGTGCATCAAACATGATTTTAGACCTTGTCTATCGAAAAGTGGTTATTTCTGTAGTTCAATTGCTGCAAACAATGCTGAAAATTGTCCATAGTGTTCCAATCATCTAGTTTGAACAGTTATGTTAAAAACATTGTATCCAGAGTGCATCAAACATGATTTTAGACCTTGTCTATGGATAAGTGGTTATTTCCGTAGTTCAATTGATTCAACTTGCTCAAAATTGTCCATAGTGTTCCAATCATCTAGTTTGAACAGTTATGTTAAAAACATTGTATCCAGAGTGCATCAAACATGATTTTAGACCTTGTCTATCGAAAAGTGGTTATTTCTGTAGTTCAATTGCTGCAACTATCTGAAAATTGTCTATAGTGTTCCAATCATCTAGTTTGAACAGTTATGTTAAAAAACATTGCTTCCAGAGTGCATCAAACGTGATTTTAGACCTTGTCTATGGAAAAGTGGTTATTTCCGTAGTTCAATTGATTCAACTTGCTCAAAATTGTCCATAGTGTTCCAATCATCTAGTTTGAACAATTATGTTAAAAACATTGTATCCAAAGTGCATCAAACATGATTTTAGACCTTGTCTATCGAAAAGTGGTTATTTCTGTAGTTTAATTGCTGCAACTTGCTGAAAATTGTCCATAGTGTTCCAATCATCTAGTTAGTACAGTTATGTTAAAAACATTGTATCCAGAGTGCATCAAACATGATTTTAGACCTTGTCTATGGAAAAGTGGTTATTTCCGTAGTTCAATTGCTGCAACTTGCTGAAAATTGTCCATAGTGTTCCAACCATCTAGTTTGAAAAGTTATGTTAAAAACATTGCTTCCAGAGTGCATCAAACGTGATTTTAGACCGTGTCTATCGAAAAGTGGTTATTTCTGTAGTTCAATTGCTGCAAACAATGCTGAAAATTGTCCATAGTGTTCCATTAATCTAGTTTGAACAGTTCTGTAAAAAACATTGTATCCAGAGTGCATCAAACATGATTTTAGACCTTGTCTATCGAAAAGTGGTTATTTCTGTAGTTCAATTGCTGCAACTATCTGAAAATTGTCTATAGTGTTCCAATCATCTAGTTTGAACAGTTATGTTAAAAACATTGCATCAAACGTGATTTTAGACCTTGTCTATGGAAAAGTGGTTATTTCCGTAGTTCAATTGCTTCAACTTGCTGAAAATTGTCCAAAATGTGCCAATCATCTAGTTTGAACAGTTATGTTAAAAACATTGTATCCAGAGTGCATCAAACATGATTTTAGACCTTGTCTATCGGAAAAGTGGTTATTTCTGTAGTTCAATTGCTGCAACTATCTGAAAATTGTCTATAGTGTTCCAATCATCTAGTTTGAACAGTTCTGTTAAAAACATTGCTTCCAGAGTGCATCAAACGTGATTTTAGACCTTGTCTATGGAAAAGTGGTTATTTCCGTAGTTCAATTGATTCAACCTTGCTCAAAATTGTCCATAGTGTTCCAATCATCTAGTTTGAACAATTATGTTAAAAACATTGTATCCAAAGTGCATCAAACATGATTTTAGACCTTGTCTATCGAAAAGTGGTTATTTCTGTAGTTTAATTGCTGCAACTTGCTGAAAATTGTCCATAGTGTTCCAACCATCTAGTTTGAAAAGTTATGTTAAAAACATTGCTTCCAGAGTGCATCAAACGTGATTTTAGACCGTGTCTATGGAAAAGTTGTTATTTCTGTAGTTCAATTGCTGCAACTATCTGAAAATTGTCTATAGTGTTCCAATCATCTAGTTTGAACAGTTATGTTAAAAACATTGTATCCAGAGTGCATCAAACATGATTTTAGACCTTGTCTATCGAAAAGTGGTTATTTCTGTAGTTCAATTGCTGCAAACAATGCTGAAAATTGTCCATAGTGTTCCATTAATCTAGTTTGAACAGTTCTGTAAAAAACATTGTATCCAGAGTGCATCAAACATGATTTTAGACCTTGTCTATCGAAAAGTGGTTATTTCTGTAGTTCAATTGCTGCAACTATCTGAAAATTGTCTATAGTGTTCCAATCATCTAGTTTGAACAGTTATGTTAAAAACATTGCATCAAACGTGATTTTAGACCTTGTCTATCGAAAAGTGGTTATTTCTGTAGTTCAATTGCTGCAAACAATGCTGAAAATTGTCCATAGTGTTCCATTAATCTAGTTTGAACAGTTCTGTAAAAAACATTGTATCCAGAGTGCATCAAACATGATTTTAGACCTTGTCTATGGAAAAGTGATTATTTCCGTAGTTCAATTGATTCAACTTGCTCAAAATTGTCCATAGTGTTCCAATCATCTAGTTTGAACAGTTATGTTAAAAACATTGCATCAAACGTGATTTTAGACCTTGTCTATGGAAAAGTGGTTATTTCCGTAGTTCAATTGCTTCAACTTGCTGAAAATTGTCCAAAATGTGCCAATCGTCTAGTTTGAACAGTTATGTTAAAAACATTGTATCCAGAGTGCATCAAACATGATTTTAGACCTTGTCTATGGGAAAGTTGTTATTTCGATAGTTCAATTGCTGCAACTTGCTGAAAATTGTCCATAGTGTTCCAATCATCTAGTTTGAACAGTTATGTTAAAAACATTGTATCCAGAGTGCATCAAACATGATTTTAGACCTTGTCTATGGAAAAGTGGTTATTTCCGTAGTTCAATTGATTCAACTTGCTCAAAATTGTCCATAGTGTTCCAATCATCTAGTTTGAACAATTATGTTAAAAACATTGTATCCAAAGTGCATCAAACATGATTTTAGTACCTTGTCTATCGAAAAGTGGTTATTTCTGTAGTTTAATTGCTGCAACTTGCTGAAAATTGTCCATAGTGTTCCAATCATCTAGTTAGTACAGTTATGTTAAAAACATTGTATCCAGAGTGCATCAAACATGATTTTAGACCTTGTCTATGGAAAAGTGGTTATTTCCGTAGTTCAATTGCTGCAACTTGCTGAAAATTGTCCATAGTGTTCCAACCATCTAGTTTGAAAAGTTATGTTAAAAACATTGCTTCCAGAGTGCATCAAACGTGATTTTAGACCGTGTCTATGGAAAAGTTGTTATTTCTGTAGTTCAATTGCTGCAACTATCTGAAAATTGTCCATAGTGTTCCAATCATCTAGTTTGAACAGTTATGTTAAAAACATTGCATCAAACGTGATTTTAGACCTTGTCTATGGAAAAGTGGTTATTTCCGTAGTTCAATTGCTTCAACTTGCTGAAAATTGTCCAAAATGTGCCAATCATCTAGTTTGAACAGTTATGTTAAAAACATTGTATCCAGAGTGCATCAAACATGATTTTAGACCTTGTCTATCGAAAAGTGGTTATTTCTGTAGTTCAATTGCTGCAAACAATGCTGAAAATTGTCCATAGTGTTCCAATCATCTAGTTTGAACAGTTATGTTAAAAACATTGTATCCAGAGTGCATCAAACATGATTTTAGACCTTGTCTATGGATAAGTGGTTATTTCCGTAGTTCAATTGATTCAACTTGCTCAAAATTGTCCATAGTGTTCCAATCATCTAGTTTGAACAGTTATGTTAAAAACATTGTATCCAGAGTGCATCAAACGTGATTTTAGACCGTGTCTAAGGAAAAGTTGTTATTTCTGTAGTTCAATTGCTGCAACTATCTGAAAATTGTCTATAGTGTTCCAATCATCTAGTTTGAACAGTTATGTTAAAAACATTGTATCCAGAGTGCATCAAACATGATTTTAGACCTTGTCTATCGAAAAGTGGTTATTTCTGTAGTTCAATTGCTGCAACTATCTGAAAATTGTCTATAGTGTTCCAATCATCTAGTTTGAACAGTTCTGTAAAAAACATTGCTTCCAGAGTGCATCAAACGTGATTTTAGACCTTGTCTATGGAAAAGTGGTTATTTCCTGTAGTTCAATTGCTTCAACTTGCTCGAAAATTGTCCATAGTGTTCCAATCATCTAGTTTGAACAGTTATGTTAAAAACATTGCATCAAACGTGATTTTAGACCTTGTCTATGGAAAAGTGGTTATTTCCGTAGTTCAATTGCTTCAACTTGCTGAAAATTGTCCAAAATGTGCCAATCATCTAGTTTGAACAGTTATGTTAAAAACATTGTATCCAGAGTGCATCAAACATGATTTTAGACCTTGTCTATCGGAAAAGTGGTTATTTCTGTAGTTCAATTGCTGCAAACAATGCTGAAAATTGTCCATAGTGTTCCAATCATCTAGTTTGAACAGTTATGTTAAAAACATTGTATCCAGAGTGCATCAAACATGATTTTAGACCTTGTCTATGGAAAAGTGGTTATTTCCGTAGTTCAATTGATTCAACTTGCTCAAAATTGTCCATAGTGTTCCAATCATCTAGTTTGAACAGTTATGTTAAAAACATTGTATCCAGAGTGCATCAAACATGATTTTAGACCTTGTCTATCGAAAAGTGGTTATTTCTGTAGTTCAATTGCTGCAAACAATGCTGAAAATTGTCCATAGTGTTCCAATCATCTAGTTTGAACAGTTATGTTAAAAACATTGTATCCAGAGTGCATCAAACATGATTTTAGACCTTGTCTATGGATAAGTGGTTATTTCCGTAGTTCAATTGATTCAACTTGCTCAAAATTGTCCATAGTGTTCCAATCATCTAGTTTGAACAGTTATGTTAAAAACATTGTATCCAGAGTGCATCAAACGTGATTTTAGACCGTGTCTATGGAAAAGTTGTTATTTCTGTAGTTCAATTGCTGCAACTATCTGAAAATTGTCTATAGTGTTCCAATCATCTAGTTTGAACAGTTATGTTAAAAACATTGTATCCAGAGTGCATCAAACATGATTTTAGACCTTGTCTATCGAAAAGTGGTTATTTCTGTAGTTCAATTGCTGCAACTATGCTGAAAATTGTCCTATAGTGTTCCAATCATCTAGTTTGAACAGTTCTGTAAAAAACATTGCTTCCAGAGTGCATCAAACGTGATTTTAGACCTTGTCTATGGAAAAGTGGTTATTTCCGTAGTTCAATTGATTCAACTTGCTCAAAATTGTCCATAGTGTTCCAATCATCTAGTTTGAACAATTATGTTAAAAACATTGTATCCAAAGTGCATCAAACATGATTTTAGACCTTGTCTATGGAAAAGTGATTATTTCTGTAGTTTAATTGCTGCAACTTGCTGAAAATTGTCCATAGTGTTCCAATCATCTAGTTAGTACAGTTATGTTAAAAACATTGTATCCAGAGTGCATCAAACATGATTTTAGACCTTGTCTATGGAAAAGTGGTTATTTCCGTAGTTCAATTGCTGCAACTTGCTGAAAATTGTCCATAGTGTTCCAACCATCTAGTTTGAAAAGTTATGTTAAAAACATTGCTTCCAGAGTGCATCAAACGTGATTTTAGACCGTGTCTATGGAAAAGTTGTTATTTCTGTAGTTCAATTGCTGCAACTATCTGAAAATTGTCCATAGTGTTCCAATCATCTAGTTTGAACAGTTATGTTAAAAACATTGCATCAAACGTGATTTTAGACCTTGTCTATGGAAAAGTGGTTATTTCCGTAGTTCAATTGCTTCAACTTGCTGAAAATTGTCCAAAATGTGCCAATCATCTAGTTTGAACAGTTATGTTAAAAACATTGTATCCAGAGTGCATCAAACATGATTTTAGACCTTGTCTATCGAAAAGTGGTTATTTCTGTAGTTCAATTGCTGCAAACAATGCTGAAAATTGTCCATAGTGTTCCAATCATCTAGTTTGAACAGTTATGTTAAAAACATTGTATCCAGAGTGCATCAAACATGATTTTAGACCTTGTCTATGGATAAGTGGTTATTTCCGTAGTTCAATTGATTCAACTTGCTCAAAATTGTCCATAGTGTTCCAATCATCTAGTTTGAACAGTTATGTTAAAAACATTGTATCCAGAGTGCATCAAACGTGATTTTAGACCGTGTCTAAGGAAAAGTTGTTATTTCTGTAGTTCAATTGCTGCAACTATCTGAAAATTGTCTATAGTGTTCCAATCATCTAGTTTGAACAGTTATGTTAAAAACATTGTATCCAGAGTGCATCAAACATGATTTTAGACCTTGTCTATCGAAAAGTGGTTATTTCTGTAGTTCAATTGCTGCAACTATCTGAAAATTGTCTATAGTGTTCCAATCATCTAGTTTGAACAGTTCTGTAAAAAACATTGCTTCCAGAGTGCATCAAACGTGATTTTAGACCTTGTCTATGGAAAAGTGGTTATTTCCGTAGTTCAATTGATTCAACTTGCTCAAAATTGTCCATAGTGTTCCAATCATCTAGTTTGAACAGTTATGTTAAAAACATTGCATCAAACGTGATTTTAGACCTTGTCTATGGAAAAGTGGTTATTTCCGTAGTTCAATTGCTTCAACTTGCTGAAAATTGTCCAAAATGTGCCAATCATCTAGTTTGAACAGTTATGTTAAAAACATTGTATCCAGAGTGCATCAAACATGATTTTAGACCTTGTCTATCGAAAAGTGGTTATTTCTGTAGTTCAATTGCTGCAAACAATTGCTGAAAATTGTCCATAGTGTTCCAATCATCTAGTTTGAACAGTTATGTTAAAAACATTGTATCCAGAGTGCATCAAACATGATTTTAGACCTTGTCTATGGAAAAGTGGTTATTTCCGTAGTTCAATTGATTCAACTTGCTCAAAATTGTCCACTAGTGTTCCAATCATCTAGTTTGAACAGTTATGTTAAAAACATTGTATCCAGAGTGCATCAAACATGATTTTAGACCTTGTCTATCGAAAAGTGGTTATTTCTGTAGTTCAATTGCTGCAAACAATGCTGAAAATTGTCCATAGTGTTCCAATCATCTAGTTTGAACAGTTATGTTAAAAACATTGTATCCAGAGTGCATCAAACATGATTTTAGACCTTGTCTATGGATAAGTGGTTATTTCCGTAGTTCAATTGATTCAACTTGCTCAAAATTGTCCATAGTGTTCCAATCATCTAGTTTGAACAGTTATGTTAAAAACATTGTATCCAGAGTGCATCAAACGTGATTTTAGACCGTGTCTATGGAAAAGTTGTTATTTCTGTAGTTCAATTGCTGCAACTATCTGAAAATTGTCTATAGTGTTCCAATCATCTAGTTTGAACAGTTATGTTAAAAACATTGTATCCAGAGTGCATCAAACATGATTTTAGACCTTGTCTATCGAAAAGTGGTTATTTCTGTAGTTCAATTGCTGCAACTATCTGAAAATTGTCTATAGTGTTCCAATCATCTAGTTTGAACAGTTCTGTAAAAAACATTGCTTCCAGAGTGCATCAAACGTGATTTTAGACCTTGTCTATGGAAAAGTGGTTATTTCCGTAGTTCAATTGATTCAACTTGCTCAAAATTGTCCATAGTGTTCCAATCATCTAGTTTGAACAATTATGTTAAAAACATTGTATCCAAAGTGCATCAAACATGATTTTAGACCTTGTCTATGGAAAAGTGATTATTTCTGTAGTTTAATTGCTGCAACTTGCTGAAAATTGTCCATAGTGTTCCAATCATCTAGTTAGTACAGTTATGTTAAAAACATTGTATCCAGAGTGCATCAAACATGATTTTAGACCTTGTCTATGGAAAAGTGGTTATTTCCGTAGTTCAATTGCTGCAACTTGCTGAAAATTGTCCATAGTGTTCCAATCATCTAGTTTGAAAAGTTATGTTAAAAACATTGCTTCCAGAGTGCATCAAACGTGATTTTAGACCGTGTCTATGGAAAAGTTGTTATTTCTGTAGTTCAATTGCTGCAACTATCTGAAAATTGTCTATAGTGTTCCAATCATCTAGTTTGAACAGTTATGTTAAAAACATTGTATCCAGAGTGCATCAAACATGATTTTAGACCTTGTCTATCGAAAAGTGGTTATTTCTGTAGTTCAATTGCTGCAAACAATGCTGAAAATTGTCCATAGTGTTCCATTAATCTAGTTTGAACAGTTCTGTAAAAAACATTGTATCCAGAGTGCATCAAACATGATTTTAGACCTTGTCTATCGAAAAGTGGTTATTTCTGTAGTTCAATTGCTGCAACTATCTGAAAATTGTCCATAGTGTTCCAATCATCTAGTTTGAACAGTTATGTTAAAAACATTGCATCAAACGTGATTTTAGACCTTGTCTATGGAAAAGTGGTTATTTCCGTAGTTCAATTGCTTCAACTTGCTGAAAATTGTCCAAAATGTGCCAATCATCTAGTTTGAACAGTTATGTTAAAAACATTGTATCCAGAGTGCATCAAACATGATTTTAGACCTTGTCTATCGAAAAGTGGTTATTTCTGTAGTTCAATTGCTGCAAACAATGCTGAAAATTGTCCATAGTGTTCCAATCATCTAGTTTGAACAGTTATGTTAAAAACATTGTATCCAGAGTGCATCAAACATGATTTTAGACCTTGTCTATGGATAAGTGGTTATTTCCGTAGTTCAATTGATTCAACTTGCTCAAAATTGTCCATAGTGTTCCAATCATCTAGTTTGAACAGTTATGTTAAAAACATTGTATCCAGAGTGCATCAAACGTGATTTTAGACCGTGTCTAAGGAAAAGTTGTTATTTCTGTAGTTCAATTGCTGCAACTATCTGAAAATTGTCTATAGTGTTCCAATCATCTAGTTTGAACAGTTCTGTAAAAAACATTGCTTCCAGAGTGCATCAAACGTGATTTTAGACCTTGTCTATGGAAAAGTGGTTATTTCCGTAGTTCAATTGATTCAACTTGCTCAAAATTGTCCATAGTGTTCCAATCATCTAGTTTGAACAATTATGTTAAAAACATTGTATCCAAAGTGCATCAAACATGATTTTAGACCTTGTCTATCGAAAAGTGGTTATTTCTGTAGTTTAATTGCTGCAACTTGCTGAAAATTGTCCATAGTGTTCCAACCATCTAGTTTGAAAAGTTATGTTAAAAACATTGCTTCCAGAGTGCATCAAACGTGATTTTAGACCGTGTCTATGGAAAAGTTGTTATTTCTGTAGTTCAATTGCTGCAACTATCTGAAAATTGTCTATAGTGTTCCAATCATCTAGTTTGAACAGTTATGTTAAAAACATTGTATCCAGAGTGCATCAAACATGATTTTAGACCTTGTCTATCGAAAAGTGGTTATTTCTGTAGTTCAATTGCTGCAAACAATGCTGAAAATTGTCCATAGTGTTCCATTAATCTAGTTTGAACAGTTCTGTAAAAAACATTGTATCCAGAGTGCATCAAACATGATTTTAGACCTTGTCTATCGAAAAGTGGTTATTTCTGTAGTTCAATTGCTGCAACTATCTGAAAATTGTCTATAGTGTTCCAATCATCTAGTTTGAACAGTTATGTTAAAAACATTGCATCAAACGTGATTTTAGACCTTGTCTATCGAAAAGTGGTTATTTCTGTAGTTCAATTGCTGCAAACAATGCTGAAAATTGTCCATAGTGTTCCATTAATCTAGTTTGAACAGTTCTGTAAAAAACATTGTATCCAGAGTGCATCAAACATGATTTTAGACCTTGTCTATGGAAAAGTGATTATTTCCGTAGTTCAATTGATTCAACTTGCTCAAAATTGTCCATAGTGTTCCAATCATCTAGTTTGAACAGTTATGTTAAAAACATTGCATCAAACGTGATTTTAGACCTTGTCTATGGAAAAGTGGTTATTTCCGTAGTTCAATTGCTTCAACTTGCTGAAAATTGTCCAAAATGTGCCAATCATCTAGTTTGAACAGTTATGTTAAAAACATTGTATCCAGAGTGCATCAAACATGATTTTAGACCTTGTCTATGGGAAAGTTGTTATTTCGATAGTTCAATTGCTGCAACTTGCTGAAAATTGTCCATAGTGTTCCAATCATCTAGTTTGAACAGTTATGTTAAAAACATTGTATCCAGAGTGCATCAAACATGATTTTAGACCTTGTCTATGGAAAAGTGGTTATTTCCGTAGTTCAATTGATTCAACTTGCTCAAAATTGTCCATAGTGTTCCAATCATCTAGTTTGAACAATTATGTTAAAAACATTGTATCCAAAGTGCATCAAACATGATTTTAGTCCTTGTCTATCGAAAAGTGGTTATTTCTGTAGTTTAATTGCTGCAACTTGCTGAAAATTGTCCATAGTGTTCCAATCATCTAGTTAGTACAGTTATGTTAAAAACATTGTATCCAGAGTGCATCAAACATGATTTTAGACCTTGTCTATGGAAAAGTGGTTATTTCCGTAGTTCAATTGCTGCAACTTGCTGAAAATTGTCCATAGTGTTCTAACCATCTAGTTTGAAAAGTTATGTTAAAAACATTGCTTCCAGAGTGCATCAAACGTGATTTTAGACCGTGTCTATGGAAAAGTTGTTATTTCTGTAGTTCAATTGCTGCAACTATCTGAAAATTGTCCATAGTGTTCCAATCATCTAGTTTGAACAGTTATGTTAAAAACATTGCATCAAACGTGATTTTAGACCTTGTCTATGGAAAAGTGGTTATTTCCGTAGTTCAATTGCTTCAACTTGCTGAAAATTGTCCAAAATGTGCCAATCATCTAGTTTGAACAGTTATGTTAAAAACATTGCATCAAACGTGATTTTAGACCTTGTCTATCGAAAAGTGGTTATTTCTGTAGTTCAATTGCTGCAAACAATGCTGAAAATTGTCCATAGTGTTCCAATCATCTAGTTTGAACAGTTATGTTAAAAACATTGTATCCAGAGTGCATCAAACATGATTTTAGACCTTGTCTATGGATAAGTGGTTATTTCCGTAGTTCAATTGATTCAACTTGCTCAAAATTGTCCATAGTGTTCCAATCATCTAGTTTGAACAGTTATGTTAAAAACATTGTATCCAGAGTGCATCAAACATGATTTTAGACCTTGTCTATCGAAAAGTGGTTATTTCTGTAGTTCAATTGCTGCAACTATCTGAAAATTGTCTATAGTGTTCCAATCATCTAGTTTGAACAGTTCTGTAAAAAACATTGCTTCCAGAGTGCATCAAACGTGATTTTAGACCTTGTCTATGGAAAAGTGGTTATTTCCGTAGTTCAATTGATTCAACTTGCTCAAAATTGTCCATAGTGTTCCATTAATCTAGTTTGAACAGTTCTGTAAAAAACATTGTATCCAAAGTGCATCAAACATGATTTTAGACCTTGTCTATCGAAAAGTGGTTATTTCTGTAGTTCAATTGCTGCAACTATCTGAAAATTGTCTATAGTCTTCCAATCATCTAGTTTGAACAGTTATGTTAAAAACATTGCATCAAACGTGATTTTAGACCTTGTCTATGGAAAAGTGGTTATTTCCGTAGTTCAATTGCTTCAACTTGCTGAAAATTGTCCAAAATGTGCCAATCATCTAGTTTGAACAGTTATGTTAAAAACATTGTATCCAGAGTGCATCAAACATGATTTTAGACCTTGTCTATTGAAAAGTGGTTATTTCTGTAGTTCAATTGCTGCAACTATCTGAAAATTGTCTATAGTGTTCCAATCATCTAGTTTGAACAGTTCTGTAAAAAACATTGCTTCCAGAGTGCATCAAACGTGATTTTAGACCTTGTCTATGGAAAAGTGGTTATTTCCGTAGTTCAATTGATTCAACTTGCTCAAAATTGTCCATAGTGTTCCAATCATCTAGTTTGAACAATTATGTTAAAAACATTGTATCCAAAGTGCATCAAACATGATTTTAGACCTTGTCTATCGAAAAGTGGTTATTTCTGTAGTTTAATTGCTGCAACTTGCTGAAAATTGTCCATAGTGTTCCAACCATCTAGTTTGAAAAGTTATGTTAAAAACATTGCTTCCAGAGTGCATCAAACGTGATTTTAGACCGTGTCTATGGAAAAGTTGTTATTTCTGTAGTTCAATTGCTGCAACTATCTGAAAATTGTCTATAGTGTTCCAATCATCTAGTTTGAACAGTTATGTTAAAAACATTGTATCCAGAGTGCATCAAACATGATTTTAGACCTTGTCTATCGAAAAGTGGTTATTTCTGTAGTTCAATTGCTGCAAACAATGCTGAAAATTGTCCATAGTGTTCCATTAATCTAGTTTGAACAGTTCTGTAAAAAACATTGTATCCAGAGTGCATCAAACATGATTTTAGACCTTGTCTATCGAAAAGTGGTTATTTCTGTAGTTCAATTGCTGCAACTATCTGAAAATTGTCTATAGTGTTCCAATCATCTAGTTTGAACAGTTATGTTAAAAACATTGCATCAAACGTGATTTTAGACCTTGTCTATGGAAAAGTGGTTATTTCCGTAGTTCAATTGCTTCAACTTGCTGAAAATTGCCCAAAATGTGCCAATCATCTAGTTTGAACAGTTATGTTAAAAACATTGTATCCAGAGTGCATCAAACATGATTTTAGACCTTGTCTATCGAAAAGTGGTTATTTCTGTAGTTCAATTGCTGCAAACAATGCTGAAAATTGTCCATAGTGTTCCAATCATCTAGTTTGAACAGTTATGTTAAAAACATTGTATCCAGAGTGCATCAAACATGATTTTAGACCTTGTCTATGGAAAAGTGGTTATTTCCGTAGTTCAATTGATTCAACTTGCTCAAAATTGTCCATAGTGTTCCAATCATCTAGTTTGAACAATTATGTTAAAAACATTGTATCCAAAGTGCATCAAACATGATTTTAGACCTTGTCTATCGAAAAGTGGTTATTTCTGTAGTTTAATTGCTGCAACTTGCTGAAAATTGTCCATAGTGTTCCAACCATCTAGTTTGAAAAGTTATGTTAAAAACATTGCTTCCAGAGTGCATCAAACGTGATTTTAGACCGTGTCTATGGAAAAGTTGTTATTTCTGTAGTTCAATTGCTGCAACTATCTGAAAATTGTCTATAGTGTTCCAATCATCTAGTTTGAACAGTTATGTTAAAAACATTGTATCCAGAGTGCATCAAACATGATTTTAGACCTTGTCTATCGAAAAGTGGTTATTTCTGTAGTTCAATTGCTGCAAACAATGCTGAAAATTGTCCATAGTGTTCCATTAATCTAGTTTGAACAGTTCTGTAAAAAACATTGTATCCAGAGTGCATCAAACATGATTTTAGACCTTGTCTATCGAAAAGTGGTTATTTCTGTAGTTCAATTGCTGCAACTATCTGAAAATTGTCTATAGTGTTCCAATCATCTAGTTTGAACAGTTATGTTAAAAACATTGCATCAAACGTGATTTTAGACCTTGTCTATGGAAAAGTGGTTATTTCCGTAGTTCAATTGCTTCAACTTGCTGAAAATTGCCCAAAATGTGCCAATCATCTAGTTTGAACAGTTATGTTAAAAACATTGTATCCAGAGTGCATCAAACATGATTTTAGACCTTGTCTATCGAAAAGTGGTTATTTCTGTAGTTCAATTGCTGCAAACAATGCTGAAAATTGTCCATAGTGTTCCAATCATCTAGTTTGAACAGTTATGTTAAAAACATTGTATCCAGAGTGCATCAAACATGATTTTAGACCTTGTCTATGGAAAAGTGGTTATTTCCGTAGTTCAATTGATTCAACTTGCTCAAAATTGTCCATAGTGTTCCAATCATCTAGTTTGAACAGTTATGTTAAAAACATTGTATCCAAAGTGCTTCAAACATGATTTTAGACCTTGTCTATGGGAAAGTGGTTATTTCCGTAGTTCAATTGCTGCAACTTGCTGAAAATTGTCCATAGTGTTCCTATCATCTAGTTTGAACAGTTATGTTAAAAACATTGTATCCAGAGTGCATCAAACATGATTTTAGACCTTGTCTATGGAAAAGTGGTTATTTCCGTAGTTCAATTGATTCAACTTGCTCAAAATTGTCCATAGTGTTCCAATCATCTAGTTTGAACAATTATGTTAAAAACATTGTATCCAAAGTGCATCAAACATGATTTTAGTCCTTGTCTATCGAAAAGTGGTTATTTCTGTAGTTTAATTGCTGCAACTTGCTGAAAATTGTCCATAGTGTTCCAATCATCTAGTTAGTACAGTTATGTTAAAAACATTGTATCCAGAGTGCATCAAACATGATTTTAGACCTTGTCTATGGAAAAGTGGTTATTTCCGTAGTTCAATTGCTGCAACTTGCTGAAAATTGTCCATAGTGTTCCAACCATCTAGTTTGAAAAGTTATGTTAAAAACATTGCTTCCAGAGTGCATCAAACGTGATTTTAGACCGTGTCTATGGAAAAGTTGTTATTTCTGTAGTTCAATTGCTGCAACTATCTGAAAATTGTCCATAGTGTTCCAATCATCTAGTTTGAACAGTTATGTTAAAAACATTGCATCAAACGTGATTTTAGACCTTGTCTATGGAAAAGTGGTTATTTCCGTAGTTCAATTGCTTCAACTTGCTGAAAATTGTCCAAAATGTGCCAATCATCTAGTTTGAACAGTTATGTTAAAAACATTGTATCCAGAGTGCATCAAACATGATTTTAGACCTTGTCTATCGAAAAGTGGTTATTTCTGTAGTTCAATTGCTGCAAACAATGCTGAAAATTGTCCATAGTGTTCCAATCATCTAGTTTGAACAGTTATGTTAAAAACATTGTATCCAGAGTGCATCAAACATGATTTTAGACCTTGTCTATGGATAAGTGGTTATTTCCGTAGTTCAATTGATTCAACTTGCTCAAAATTGTCCATAGTGTTCCAATCATCTAGTTTGAACAGTTATGTTAAAAACATTGTATCCAGAGTGCATCAAACGTGATTTTAGACCGTGTCTAAGGAAAAGTTGTTATTTCTGTAGTTCAATTGCTGCAACTATCTGAAAATTGTCTATAGTGTTCCAATCATCTAGTTTGAACAGTTATGTTAAAAACATTGTATCCAGAGTGCATCAAACATGATTTTAGACCTTGTCTATCGAAAAGTGGTTATTTCTGGAGTTCAATTGCTGCAACTATCTGAAAATTGTCTATAGTGTTCCAATCATCTAGTTTGAACAGTTCTGTAAAAAACATTGCTTCCAGAGTGCATCAAACGTGATTTTAGACCTTGTCTATGGAAAAGTTGTTATTTCTGTAGTTCAATTGCTGCAACTATCTGAAAATTGTCCATAGTGTTCCAATCATCTAGTTTGAACAGTTATGTTAAAAACATTGCATCAAACGTGATTTTAGACCTTGTCTATGGAAAAGTGGTTATTTCCGTAGTTCAATTGCTTCAACTTGCTGAAAATTGTCCAAAATGTGCCAATCATCTAGTTTGAACAGTTATGTTAAAAACATTGTATCCAGAGTGCATCAATCATGATTTTAGACCTTGTCTATCGAAAAGTGGTTATTTCTGTAGTTCAATTGCTGCAAACAATGCTGAAAATTGTCCATAGTGTTCCAATCATCTAGTTTGAACAGTTATGTTAAAAACATTGTATCCAGAGTGCATCAAACATGATTTTAGACCTTGTCTATGGATAAGTGGTTATTTCCGTAGTTCAATTGATTCAACTTGCTCAAAATTGTCCATAGTGTTCCAATCATCTAGTTTGAACAGTTATGTGAAAAACATTGTATCCAGAGTGCATCAAACGTGATTTTAGACCGTGTCTAAGGAAAAGTTGTTATTTCTGTAGTTCAATTGCTGCAACTATCTGAAAATTGTCCATAGTGTTCCAATCATCTAGTTTGAACAGTTCTGTAAAAAACATTGCTTCCAGAGTGCATCAAACGTGATTTTAGACCTTGTCTATGGAAAAGTGGTTATTTCCGTAGTTCAATTGCTTCAACTTGCTGAAAATTGTCCAAAATGTGCCAATCATCTAGTTTGAACAGTTATGTTAAAAACATTGTATCCAGAGTGCATCAAACATGATTTTAGACCTTGTCTATCGAAAAGTGGTTATTTCTGTAGTTCAATTGCTGCAAACAATGCTGAAAATTGTCCATAGTGTTCCATTAATCTAGTTTGAACAGTTCTGTAAAAAACATTGTATCCAGAGTGCATCAAACATGATTTTAGACCTTGTCTATCGAAAAGTGGTTATTTCTGTAGTTCAATTGCTGCAACTATCTGAAAATTGTCTATAGTGTTCCAATCATCTAGTTTGAACAGTTATGTTAAAAACATTGCATCAAACGTGATTTTAGACCTTGTCTATTGAAAAGTGGTTATTTCCGTAGTTCAATTGCTTCAACTTGCTGAAAATTGCCCAAAATGTGCCAATCATCTAGTTTGAACAGTTATGTTAAAAACATTGTATCCAGAGTGCATCAAACATGATTTTAGACCTTGTCTATCGAAAAGTGGTTATTTCTGTAGTTCAATTGCTGCAAACAATGCTGAAAATTGTCCATAGTGTTCCAATCATCTAGTTTGAACAGTTATGTTAAAAACATTGTATCCAGAGTGCATCAAACATGATTTTAGACCTTGTCTATGGAAAAGTGGTTATTTCCGTAGTTCAATTGATTCAACTTGCTCAAAATTGTCCATAGTGTTCCAATCATCTAGTTTGAACAATTATGTTAAAAACATTGTATCCAAAGTGCATCAAACATGATTTTAGACCTTGTCTATCGAAAAGTGGTTATTTCTGTAGTTTAATTGCTGCAACTTGCTGAAAATTGTCCATAGTGTTCCAACCATCTAGTTTGAAAAGTTATGTTAAAAACATTGCTTCCAGAGTGCATCAAACGTGATTTTAGACCGTGTCTATGGAAAAGTTGTTATTTCTGTAGTTCAATTGCTGCAACTATCTGAAAATTGTCTATAGTGTTCCAATCATCTAGTTTGAACAGTTATGTTAAAAACATTGTATCCAGAGTGCATCAAACATGATTTTAGACCTTGTCTATCGAAAAGTGGTTATTTCTGTAGTTCAATTGCTGCAAACAATGCTGAAAATTGTCCATAGTGTTCCATTAATCTAGTTTGAACAGTTCTGTAAAAAACATTGTATCCAGAGTGCATCAAACATGATTTTAGACCTTGTCTATCGAAAAGTGGTTATTTCTGTAGTTCAATTGCTGCAACTATCTGAAAATTGTCTATAGTGTTCCAATCATCTAGTTTGAACAGTTATGTTAAAAACATTGCATCAAACGTGATTTTAGACCTTGTCTATGGAAAAGTGGTTATTTCCGTAGTTCAATTGCTTCAACTTGCTGAAAATTGCCCAAAATGTGCCAATCATCTAGTTTGAACAGTTATGTTAAAAACATTGTATCCAGAGTGCATCAAACATGATTTTAGACCTTGTCTATCGAAAAGTGGTTATTTCTGTAGTTCAATTGCTGCAAACAATGCTGAAAATTGTCCATAGTGTTCCAATCATCTAGTTTGAACAGTTATGTTAAAAACATTGTATCCAGAGTGCATCAAACATGATTTTAGACCTTGTCTATGGAAAAGTGGTTATTTCCGTAGTTCAATTGATTCAACTTGCTCAAAATTGTCCATAGTGTTCCAATCATCTAGTTTGAACAGTTATGTTAAAAACATTGTATCCAAAGTGCTTCAAACATGATTTTAGACCTTGTCTATGGGAAAGTGGTTATTTCCGTAGTTCAATTGCTGCAACTTGCTGAAAATTGTCCATAGTGTTCCTATCATCTAGTTTGAACAGTTATGTTAAAAACATTGTATCCAGAGTGCATCAAACATGATTTTAGACCTTGTCTATGGAAAAGTGGTTATTTCCGTAGTTCAATTGATTCAACTTGCTCAAAATTGTCCATAGTGTTCCAATCATCTAGTTTGAACAATTATGTTAAAAACATTGTATCCAAAGTGCATCAAACATGATTTTAGTCCTTGTCTATCGAAAAGTGGTTATTTCTGTAGTTTAATTGCTGCAACTTGCTGAAAATTGTCCATAGTGTTCCAATCATCTAGTTAGTACAGTTATGTTAAAAACATTGTATCCAGAGTGCATCAAACATGATTTTAGACCTTGTCTATGGAAAAGTGGTTATTTCCGTAGTTCAATTGCTGCAACTTGCTGAAAATTGTCCATAGTGTTCCAACCATCTAGTTTGAAAAGTTATGTTAAAAACATTGCTTCCAGAGTGCATCAAACGTGATTTTAGACCGTGTCTATGGAAAAGTTGTTATTTCTGTAGTTCAATTGCTGCAACTATCTGAAAATTGTCCATAGTGTTCCAATCATCTAGTTTGAACAGTTATGTTAAAAACATTGTATCCAGAGTGCATCAAACATGATTTTAGACCTTGTCTATGGATAAGTGGTTATTTCCGTAGTTCAATTGATTCAACTTGCTCAAAATTGTCCATAGTGTTCCAATCATCTAGTTTGAACAGTTATGTGAAAAACATTGTATCCAGAGTGCATCAAACGTGATTTTAGACCGTGTCTAAGGAAAAGTTGTTATTTCTGTAGTTCAATTGCTGCAACTATCTGAAAATTGTCCATAGTGTTCCAATCATCTAGTTTGAACAGTTCTGTAAAAAACATTGCTTCCAGAGTGCATCAAACGTGATTTTAGACCTTGTCTATGGAAAAGTGGTTATTTCCGTAGTTCAATTGCTTCAACTTGCTGAAAATTGTCCAAAATGTGCCAATCATCTAGTTTGAACAGTTATGTTAAAAACATTGTATCCAGAGTGCATCAAACATGATTTTAGACCTTGTCTATCGAAAAGTGGTTATTTCTGTAGTTCAATTGCTGCAAACAATGCTGAAAATTGTCCATAGTGTTCCATTAATCTAGTTTGAACAGTTCTGTAAAAAACATTGTATCCAGAGTGCATCAAACATGATTTTAGACCTTGTCTATCGAAAAGTGGTTATTTCTGTAGTTCAATTGCTGCAACTATCTGAAAATTGTCTATAGTGTTCCAATCATCTAGTTTGAACAGTTATGTTAAAAACATTGCATCAAACGTGATTTTAGACCTTGTCTATGGAAAAGTGGTTATTTCCGTAGTTCAATTGCTTCAACTTGCTGAAAATTGCCCAAAATGTGCCAATCATCTAGTTTGAACAGTTATGTTAAAAACATTGTATCCAGAGTGCATCAAACATGATTTTAGACCTTGTCTATCGAAAAGTGGTTATTTCTGTAGTTCAATTGCTGCAAACAATGCTGAAAATTGTCCATAGTGTTCCAATCATCTAGTTTGAACAGTTATGTTAAAAACATTGTATCCAGAGTGCATCAAACATGATTTTAGACCTTGTCTATGGAAAAGTGGTTATTTCCGTAGTTCAATTGATTCAACTTGCTCAAAATTGTCCATAGTGTTCCAATCATCTAGTTTGAACAATTATGTTAAAAACATTGTATCCAAAGTGCATCAAACATGATTTTAGACCTTGTCTATCGAAAAGTGGTTATTTCTGTAGTTTAATTGCTGCAACTTGCTGAAAATTGTCCATAGTGTTCCAACCATCTAGTTTGAAAAGTTATGTTAAAAACATTGCTTCCAGAGTGCATCAAACGTGATTTTAGACCGTGTCTATGGAAAAGTTGTTATTTCTGTAGTTCAATTGCTGCAACTATCTGAAAATTGTCTATAGTGTTCCAATCATCTAGTTTGAACAGTTATGTTAAAAACATTGTATCCAGAGTGCATCAAACATGATTTTAGACCTTGTCTATCGAAAAGTGGTTATTTCTGTAGTTCAATTGCTGCAAACAATGCTGAAAATTGTCCATAGTGTTCCATTAATCTAGTTTGAACAGTTCTGTAAAAAACATTGTATCCAGAGTGCATCAAACATGATTTTAGACCTTGTCTATCGAAAAGTGGTTATTTCTGTAGTTCAATTGCTGCAACTATCTGAAAATTGTCTATAGTGTTCCAATCATCTAGTTTGAACAGTTATGTTAAAAACATTGCATCAAACGTGATTTTAGACCTTGTCTATGGAAAAGTGGTTATTTCCGTAGTTCAATTGCTTCAACTTGCTGAAAATTGCCCAAAATGTGCCAATCATCTAGTTTGAACAGTTATGTTAAAAACATTGTATCCAGAGTGCATCAAACATGATTTTAGACCTTGTCTATCGAAAAGTGGTTATTTCTGTAGTTCAATTGCTGCAAACAATGCTGAAAATTGTCCATAGTGTTCCAATCATCTAGTTTGAACAGTTATGTTAAAAACATTGTATCCAGAGTGCATCAAACATGATTTTAGACCTTGTCTATGGAAAAGTGGTTATTTCCGTAGTTCAATTGATTCAACTTGCTCAAAATTGTCCATAGTGTTCCAATCATCTAGTTTGAACAGTTATGTTAAAAACATTGTATCCAAAGTGCTTCAAACATGATTTTAGACCTTGTCTATGGGAAAGTGGTTATTTCCGTAGTTCAATTGCTGCAACTTGCTGAAAATTGTCCATAGTGTTCCTATCATCTAGTTTGAACAGTTATGTTAAAAACATTGTATCCAGAGTGCATCAAACATGATTTTAGACCTTGTCTATGGAAAAGTGGTTATTTCCGTAGTTCAATTGATTCAACTTGCTCAAAATTGTCCATAGTGTTCCAATCATCTAGTTTGAACAATTATGTTAAAAACATTGTATCCAAAGTGCATCAAACATGATTTTAGTCCTTGTCTATCGAAAAGTGGTTATTTCTGTAGTTTAATTGCTGCAACTTGCTGAAAATTGTCCATAGTGTTCCAATCATCTAGTTAGTACAGTTATGTTAAAAACATTGTATCCAGAGTGCATCAAACATGATTTTAGACCTTGTCTATGGAAAAGTGGTTATTTCCGTAGTTCAATTGCTGCAACTTGCTGAAAATTGTCCATAGTGTTCCAACCATCTAGTTTGAAAAGTTATGTTAAAAACATTGCTTCCAGAGTGCATCAAACGTGATTTTAGACCGTGTCTATGGAAAAGTTGTTATTTCTGTAGTTCAATTGCTGCAACTATCTGAAAATTGTCCATAGTGTTCCAATCATCTAGTTTGAACAGTTATGTTAAAAACATTGCATCAAACGTGATTTTAGACCTTGTCTATGGAAAAGTGGTTATTTCCGTAGTTCAATTGCTTCAACTTGCTGAAAATTGTCCAAAATGTGCCAATCATCTAGTTTGAACAGTTATGTTAAAAACATTGTATCCAGAGTGCATCAAACATGATTTTAGACCTTGTCTATCGAAAAGTGGTTATTTCTGTAGTTCAATTGCTGCAAACAATGCTGAAAATTGTCCATAGTGTTCCAATCATCTAGTTTGAACAGTTATGTTAAAAACATTGTATCCAGAGTGCATCAAACATGATTTTAGACCTTGTCTATGGATAAGTGGTTATTTCCGTAGTTCAATTGATTCAACTTGCTCAAAATTGTCCATAGTGTTCCAATCATCTAGTTTGAACAGTTATGTTAAAAACATTGTATCCAGAGTGCATCAAACGTGATTTTAGACCGTGTCTAAGGAAAAGTTGTTATTTCTGTAGTTCAATTGCTGCAACTATCTGAAAATTGTCTATAGTGTTCCAATCATCTAGTTTGAACAGTTATGTTAAAAACATTGTATCCAGAGTGCATCAAACATGATTTTAGACCTTGTCTATCGAAAAGTGGTTATTTCTGTAGTTCAATTGCTGCAACTATCTGAAAATTGTCTATAGTGTTCCAATCATCTAGTTTGAACAGTTCTGTAAAAAACATTGCTTCCAGAGTGCATCAAACGTGATTTTAGACCTTGTCTATGGAAAAGTTGTTATTTCTGTAGTTCAATTGCTGCAACTATCTGAAAATTGTCCATAGTGTTCCAATCATCTAGTTTGAACAGTTATGTTAAAAACATTGCATCAAACGTGATTTTAGACCTTGTCTATGGAAAAGTGGTTATTTCCGTAGTTCAATTGCTTCAACTTGCTGAAAATTGTCCAAAATGTGCCAATCATCTAGTTTGAACAGTTATGTTAAAAACATTGTATCCAGAGTGCATCAAACATGATTTTAGACCTTGTCTATCGAAAAGTGGTTATTTCTGTAGTTCAATTGCTGCAAACAATGCTGAAAATTGTCCATAGTGTTCCAATCATCTAGTTTGAACAGTTATGTTAAAAACATTGTATCCAGAGTGCATCAAACATGATTTTAGACCTTGTCTATGGATAAGTGGTTATTTCCGTAGTTCAATTGATTCAACTTGCTCAAAATTGTCCATAGTGTTCCAATCATCTAGTTTGAACAGTTATGTGAAAAACATTGTATCCAGAGTGCATCAAACGTGATTTTAGACCGTGTCTAAGGAAAAGTTGTTATTTCTGTAGTTCAATTGCTGCAACTATCTGAAAATTGTCCATAGTGTTCCAATCATCTAGTTTGAACAGTTCTGTAAAAAACATTGCTTCCAGAGTGCATCAAACGTGATTTTAGACCTTGTCTATGGAAAAGTGGTTATTTCCGTAGTTCAATTGATTCAACTTGCTCAAAATTGTCCATAGTGTTCCAATCATCTAGTTTGAACAATTATGTTAAAAACATTGTATCCAAAGTGCATCAAACATGATTTTAGACCTTGTCTATCGAAAAGTGGTTATTTCTGTAGTTTAATTGCTGCAACTTGCTGAAAATTGTCCATAGTGTTCCAACCATCTAGTTTGAAAAGTTATGTTAAAAACATTGCTTCCAGAGTGCATCAAACGTGATTTTAGACCGTGTCTATGGAAAAGTTGTTATTTCTTTAGTTCAATTGCTGCAACTATCTGAAAATTGTCCATAGTGTTCCAATCATCTAGTTTGAACAGTTATGTTAAAAACATTGCATCAAACGTGATTTTAGACCTTGTCTATGGAAAAGTGGTTATTTCCGTAGTTCAATTGCTTCAACTTGCTGAAAATTGCCCAAAATGTGCCAATCATCTAGTTTGAACAGTTATGTTAAAAACATTGTATCCAGAGTGCATCAAACATGATTTTAGACCTTGTCTATCGAAAAGTGGTTATTTCTGTAGTTCAATTGCTGCAAACAATGCTGAAAATTGTCCATAGTGTTCCAATCATCTAGTTTGAACAGTTATGTTAAAAACATTGTATCCAGAGTGCATCAAACATGATTTTAGACCTTGTCTATGGAAAAGTGGTTATTTCCGTAGTTCAATTGATTCAACTTGCTCAAAATTGTCCATAGTGTTCCAATCATCTAGTTTGAACAGTTATGTTAAAAACATTGTATCCAAAGTGCTTCAAACATGATTTTAGACCTTGTCTATGGGAAAGTGGTTATTTCCGTAGTTCAATTGCTGCAACTTGCTGAAAATTGTCCATAGTGTTCCTATCATCTAGTTTGAACAGTTATGTTAAAAACATTGTATCCAGAGTGCATCAAACATGATTTTAGACCTTGTCTATGGAAAAGTGGTTATTTCCGTAGTTCAATTGATTCAACTTGCTCAAAATTGTCCATAGTGTTCCAATCATCTAGTTTGAACAATTATGTTAAAAACATTGTATCCAAAGTGCATCAAACATGATTTTAGTCCTTGTCTATCGAAAAGTGGTTATTTCTGTAGTTTAATTGCTGCAACTTGCTGAAAATTGTCCATAGTGTTCCAATCATCTAGTTAGTACAGTTATGTTAAAAACATTGTATCCAGAGTGCATCAAACATGATTTTAGACCTTGTCTATGGAAAAGTGGTTATTTCCGTAGTTCAATTGCTGCAACTTGCTGAAAATTGTCCATAGTGTTCCAACCATCTAGTTTGAAAAGTTATGTTAAAAACATTGCTTCCAGAGTGCATCAAACGTGATTTTAGACCGTGTCTATGGAAAAGTTGTTATTTCTGTAGTTCAATTGCTGCAACTATCTGAAAATTGTCCATAGTGTTCCAATCATCTAGTTTGAACAGTTATGTTAAAAACATTGCATCAAACGTGATTTTAGACCTTGTCTATGGAAAAGTGGTTATTTCCGTAGTTCAATTGCTTCAACTTGCTGAAAATTGTCCAAAATGTGCCAATCATCTAGTTTGAACAGTTATGTTAAAAACATTGTATCCAGAGTGCATCAAACATGATTTTAGACCTTGTCTATCGAAAAGTGGTTATTTCTGTAGTTCAATTGCTGCAAACAATGCTGAAAATTGTCCATAGTGTTCCAATCATCTAGTTTGAACAGTTATGTTAAAAACATTGTATCCAGAGTGCATCAAACATGATTTTAGACCTTGTCTATGGATAAGTGGTTATTTCCGTAGTTCAATTGATTCAACTTGCTCAAAATTGTCCATAGTGTTCCAATCATCTAGTTTGAACAGTTATGTTAAAAACATTGTATCCAGAGTGCATCAAACATGATTTTAGACCTTGTCTATCGAAAAGTGGTTATTTCTGTAGTTCAATTGCTGCAACTATCTGAAAATTGTCTATAGTGTTCCAATCATCTAGTTTGAACAGTTCTGTAAAAAACATTGCTTCCAGAGTGCATCAAACGTGATTTTAGACCTTGTCTATGGAAAAGTTGTTATTTCTGTAGTTCAATTGCTGCAACTATCTGAAAATTGTCCATAGTGTTCCAATCATCTAGTTTGAACAGTTATGTTAAAAACATTGCATCAAACGTGATTTTAGACCTTGTCTATGGAAAAGTGGTTATTTCCGTAGTTCAATTGCTTCAACTTGCTGAAAATTGTCCAAAATGTGCCAATCATCTAGTTTGAACAGTTATGTTAAAAACATTGTATCCAGAGTGCATCAAACATGATTTTAGACCTTGTCTATCGAAAAGTGGTTATTTCTGTAGTTCAATTGCTGCAAACAATGCTGAAAATTGTCCATAGTGTTCCAATCATCTAGTTTGAACAGTTATGTTAAAAACATTGTATCCAGAGTGCATCAAACATGATTTTAGACCTTGTCTATGGATAAGTGGTTATTTCCGTAGTTCAATTGATTCAACTTGCTCAAAATTGTCCATAGTGTTCCAATCATCTAGTTTGAACAGTTATGTGAAAAACATTGTATCCAGAGTGCATCAAACGTGATTTTAGACCGTGTCTAAGGAAAAGTTGTTATTTCTGTAGTTCAATTGCTGCAACTATCTGAAAATTGTCCATAGTGTTCCAATCATCTAGTTTGAACAGTTCTGTAAAAAACATTGCTTCCAGAGTGCATCAAACGTGATTTTAGACCTTGTCTATGGAAAAGTGGTTATTTCCGTAGTTCAATTGATTCAACTTGCTCAAAATTGTCCATAGTGTTCCAATCGTCTAGTTTGAACAATTATGTTAAAAACATTGTATCCAAAGTGCATCAAACATGATTTTAGACCTTGTCTATCGAAAAGTGGTTATTTCTGTAGTTTAATTGCTGCAACTTGCTGAAAATTGTCCATAGTGTTCCAACCATCTAGTTTGAAAAGTTATGTTAAAAACATTGCTTCCAGAGTGCATCAAACGTGATTTTAGACCGTGTCTATGGAAAAGTTGTTATTTCTGTAGTTCAATTGCTGCAACTATCTGAAAATTGTCCATAGTGTTCCAATCATCTAGTTTGAACAGTTATGTTAAAAACATTGCATCAAACGTGATTTTAGACCTTGTCTATGGAAAAGTGGTTATTTCCGTAGTTCAATTGCTTCAACTTGCTGAAAATTGCCCAAAATGTGCCAATCATCTAGTTTGAACAGTTATGTTAAAAACATTGTATCCAGAGTGCATCAAACATGATTTTAGACCTTGTCTATCGAAAAGTGGTTATTTCTGTAGTTCAATTGCTGCAAACAATGCTGAAAATTGTCCATAGTGTTCCAATCATCTAGTTTGAACAGTTATGTTAAAAACATTGTATCCAGAGTGCATCAAACATGATTTTAGACCTTGTCTATGGAAAAGTGGTTATTTCCGTAGTTCAATTGATTCAACTTGCTCAAAATTGTCCATAGTGTTCCAATCATCTAGTTTGAACAGTTATGTTAAAAACATTGTATCCAAAGTGCTTCAAACATGATTTTAGACCTTGTCTATGGGAAAGTGGTTATTTCCGTAGTTCAATTGCTGCAACTTGCTGAAAATTGTCCATAGTGTTCCTATCATCTAGTTTGAACAGTTATGTTAAAAACATTGTATCCAGAGTGCATCAAACATGATTTTAGACCTTGTCTATGGAAAAGTGGTTATTTCCGTAGTTCAATTGATTCAACTTGCTCAAAATTGTCCATAGTGTTCCAATCATCTAGTTTGAACAATTATGTTAAAAACATTGTATCCAAAGTGCATCAAACATGATTTTAGTCCTTGTCTATCGAAAAGTGGTTATTTCTGTAGTTTAATTGCTGCAACTTGCTGAAAATTGTCCATAGTGTTCCAATCATCTAGTTAGTACAGTTATGTTAAAAACATTGTATCCAGAGTGCATCAAACATGATTTTAGACCTTGTCTATGGAAAAGTGGTTATTTCCGTAGTTCAATTGCTGCAACTTGCTGAAAATTGTCCATAGTGTTCCAACCATCTAGTTTGAAAAGTTATGTTAAAAACATTGCTTCCAGAGTGCATCAAACGTGATTTTAGACCGTGTCTATGGAAAAGTTGTTATTTCTGTAGTTCAATTGCTGCAACTATCTGAAAATTGTCCATAGTGTTCCAATCATCTAGTTTGAACAGTTATGTTAAAAACATTGCATCAAACGTGATTTTAGACCTTGTCTATGGAAAAGTGGTTATTTCCGTAGTTCAATTGCTTCAACTTGCTGAAAATTGTCCAAAATGTGCCAATCATCTAGTTTGAACAGTTATGTTAAAAACATTGTATCCAGAGTGCATCAAACATGATTTTAGACCTTGTCTATCGAAAAGTGGTTATTTCTGTAGTTCAATTGCTGCAAACAATGCTGAAAATTGTCCATAGTGTTCCAATCATCTAGTTTGAACAGTTATGTTAAAAACATTGTATCCAGAGTGCATCAAACATGATTTTAGACCTTGTCTATGGATAAGTGGTTATTTCCGTAGTTCAATTGATTCAACTTGCTCAAAATTGTCCATAGTGTTCCAATCATCTAGTTTGAACAGTTATGTTAAAAACATTGTATCCAGAGTGCATCAAACATGATTTTAGACCTTGTCTATCGAAAAGTGGTTATTTCTGTAGTTCAATTGCTGCAACTATCTGAAAATTGTCTATAGTGTTCCAATCATCTAGTTTGAACAGTTCTGTAAAAAACATTGCTTCCAGAGTGCATCAAACGTGATTTTAGACCTTGTCTATGGAAAAGTTGTTATTTCTGTAGTTCAATTGCTGCAACTATCTGAAAATTGTCCATAGTGTTCCAATCATCTAGTTTGAACAGTTATGTTAAAAACATTGCATCAAACGTGATTTTAGACCTTGTCTATGGAAAAGTGGTTATTTCCGTAGTTCAATTGCTTCAACTTGCTGAAAATTGTCCAAAATGTGCCAATCATCTAGTTTGAACAGTTATGTTAAAAACATTGTATCCAGAGTGCATCAAACATGATTTTAGACCTTGTCTATCGAAAAGTGGTTATTTCTGTAGTTCAGTTGCTGCAAACAATGCTGAAAATTGTCCATAGTGTTCCAATCATCTAGTTTGAACAGTTATGTTAAAAACATTGTATCCAGAGTGCATCAAACATGATTTTAGACCTTGTCTATGGATAAGTGGTTATTTCCGTAGTTCAATTGATTCAACTTGCTCAAAATTGTCCATAGTGTTCCAATCATCTAGTTTGAACAGTTATGTGAAAAACATTGTATCCAGAGTGCATCAAACGTGATTTTAGACCGTGTCTAAGGAAAAGTTGTTATTTCTGTAGTTCAATTGCTGCAACTATCTGAAAATTGTCTATAGTGTTCCAATCATCTAGTTTGAACAGTTCTGTAAAAAACATTGCTTCCAGAGTGCATCAAACGTGATTTTAGACCTTGTCTATGGAAAAGTGGTTATTTCCGTAGTTCAATTGATTCAACTTGCTCAAAATTGTCCATAGTGTTCCAATCATCTAGTTTGAACAATTATGTTAAAAACATTGTATCCAAAGTGCATCAAACATGATTTTAGACCTTGTCTATCGAAAAGTGGTTATTTCTGTAGTTTAATTGCTGCAACTTGCTGAAAATTGTCCATAGTGTTCCAACCATCTAGTTTGAAAAGTTATGTTAAAAACATTGCTTCCAGAGTGCATCAAACGTGATTTTAGACCGTGTCTATGGAAAAGTTGTTATTTCTGTAGTTCAATTGCTGCAACTATCTGAAAATTGTCTATAGTGTTCCAATCATCTAGTTTGAACAGTTATGTTAAAAACATTGTATCCAGAGTGCATCAAACATGATTTTAGACCTTGTCTATCGAAAAGTGGTTATTTCTGTAGTTCAATTGCTGCAAACAATGCTGAAAATTGTCCATAGTGTTCCATTAATCTAGTTTGAACAGTTCTGTAAAAAACATTGTATCCAGAGTGCATCAAACATGATTTTAGACCTTGTCTATCGAAAAGTGGTTATTTCTGTAGTTCAATTGCTGCAACTATCTGAAAATTGTCTATAGTGTTCCAATCATCTAGTTTGAACAGTTATGTTAAAAACATTGCATCAAACGTGATTTTAGACCTTGTCTATGGAAAAGTGGTTATTTCCGTAGTTCAATTGCTTCAACTTGCTGAAAATTGCCCAAAATGTGCCAATCATCTAGTTTGAACAGTTATGTTAAAAACATTGTATCCAGAGTGCATCAAACATGATTTTAGACCTTGTCTATCGAAAAGTGGTTATTTCTGTAGTTCAATTGCTGCAAACAATGCTGAAAATTGTCCATAGTGTTCCAATCATCTAGTTTGAACAGTTATGTTAAAAACATTGTATCCAGAGTGCATCAAACATGATTTTAGACCTTGTCTATGGAAAAGTGGTTATTTCCGTAGTTCAATTGATTCAACTTGCTCAAAATTGTCCATAGTGTTCCAATCATCTAGTTTGAACAGTTATGTTAAAAACATTGTATCCAAAGTGCTTCAAACATGATTTTAGACCTTGTCTATGGGAAAGTGGTTATTTCCGTAGTTCAATTGCTGCAACTTGCTGAAAATTGTCCATAGTGTTCCAATCATCTAGTTTGAACAGTTATGTTAAAAACATTGTATCCAGAGTGCATCAAACATGATTTTAGACCTTGTCTATGGAAAAGTGGTTATTTCCGTAGTTCAATTGATTCAACTTGCTCAAAATTGTCCATAGTGTTCCAATCATCTAGTTTGAACAATTATGTTAAAAACATTGTATCCAAAGTGCATCAAACATGATTTTAGTCCTTGTCTATCGAAAAGTGGTTATTTCTGTAGTTTAATTGCTGCAACTTGCTGAAAATTGTCCATAGTGTTCCAATCATCTAGTTAGTACAGTTATGTTAAAAACATTGTATCCAGAGTGCATCAAACATGATTTTAGACCTTGTCTATGGAAAAGTGGTTATTTCCGTAGTTCAATTGCTGCAACTTGCTGAAAATTGTCCATAGTGTTCCAACCATCTAGTTTGAAAAGTTATGTTAAAAACATTGCTTCCAGAGTGCATCAAACGTGATTTTAGACCGTGTCTATGGAAAAGTTGTTATTTCTGTAGTTCAATTGCTGCAACTATCTGAAAATTGTCCATAGTGTTCCAATCATCTAGTTTGAACAGTTATGTTAAAAACATTGCATCAAACGTGATTTTAGACCTTGTCTATGGAAAAGTGGTTATTTCCGTAGTTCAATTGCTTCAACTTGCTGAAAATTGTCCAAAATGTGCCAATCATCTAGTTTGAACAGTTATGTTAAAAACATTGTATCCAGAGTGCATCAAACATGATTTTAGACCTTGTCTATCGAAAAGTGGTTATTTCTGTAGTTCAATTGCTGCAAACAATGCTGAAAATTGTCCATAGTGTTCCAATCATCTAGTTTGAACAGTTATGTTAAAAACATTGTATCCAGAGTGCATCAAACATGATTTTAGACCTTGTCTATGGATAAGTGGTTATTTCCGTAGTTCAATTGATTCAACTTGCTCAAAATTGTCCATAGTGTTCCAATCATCTAGTTTGAACAGTTATGTTAAAAACATTGTATCCAGAGTGCATCAAACGTGATTTTAGACCGTGTCTAAGGAAAAGTTGTTATTTCTGTAGTTCAATTGCTGCAACTATCTGAAAATTGTCTATAGTGTTCCAATCATCTAGTTTGAACAGTTCTGTAAAAAACATTGCTTCCAGAGTGCATCAAACGTGATTTTAGACCTTGTCTATGGAAAAGTGGTTATTTCCGTAGTTCAATTGATTCAACTTGCTCAAAATTGTCCATAGTGTTCCAATCATCTAGTTTGAACAATTATGTTAAAAACATTGTATCCAAAGTGCATCAAACATGATTTTAGACCTTGTCTATCGAAAAGTGGTTATTTCTGTAGTTTAATTGCTGCAACCTGCTGAAAATTGTCCATAGTGTTCCAACCATCTAGTTTGAAAAGTTATGTTAAAAACATTGCTTCCAGAGTGCATCAAACGTGATTTTAGACCGTGTCTATGGAAAAGTTGTTATTTCTGTAGTTCAATTGCTGCAACTATCTGAAAATTGTCTATAGTGTTCCAATCATCTAGTTTGAACAGTTATGTTAAAAACATTGTATCCAGAGTGCATCAAACATGATTTTAGACCTTGTCTATCGAAAAGTGGTTATTTCTGTAGTTCAATTGCTGCAAACAATGCTGAAAATTGTCCATAGTGTTCCATTAATCTAGTTTGAACAGTTCTGTAAAAAACATTGTATCCAGAGTGCATCAAACATGATTTTAGACCTTGTCTATCGAAAAGTGGTTATTTCTGTAGTTCAATTGCTGCAACTATCTGAAAATTGTCTATAGTGTTCCAATCATCTAGTTTGAACAGTTATGTTAAAAACATTGCATCAAACGTGATTTTAGACCTTGTCTATCGAAAAGTGGTTATTTCTGTAGTTCAATTGCTGCAAACAATGCTGAAAATTGTCCATAGTGTTCCATTAATCTAGTTTGAACAGTTCTGTAAAAAACATTGTATCCAGAGTGCATCAAACATGATTTTAGACCTTGTCTATGGAAAAGTGATTATTTCCGTAGTTCAATTGATTCAACTTGCTCAAAATTGTCCATAGTGTTCCAATCATCTAGTTTGAACAGTTATGTTAAAAACATTGCATCAAACGTGATTTTAGACCTTGTCTATGGAAAAGTGGTTATTTCCGTAGTTCAATTGCTTCAACTTGCTGAAAATTGTCCAAAATGTGCCAATCATCTAGTTTGAACAGTTATGTTAAAAACATTGTATCCAGAGTGCATCAAACATGATTTTAGACCTTGTCTATGGGAAAGTTGTTATTTCGATAGTTCAATTGCTGCAACTTGCTGAAAATTGTCCATAGTGTTCCAATCATCTAGTTTGAACAGTTATGTTAAAAACATTGTATCCAGAGTGCATCAAACATGATTTTAGACCTTGTCTATGGAAAAGTGGTTATTTCCGTAGTTCAATTGATTCAACTTGCTCAAAATTGTCCATAGTGTTCCAATCATCTAGTTTGAACAATTATGTTAAAAACATTGTATCCAAAGTGCATCAAACATGATTTTAGTCCTTGTCTATCGAAAAGTGGTTATTTCTGTAGTTTAATTGCTGCAACTTGCTGAAAATTGTCCATAGTGTTCCAATCATCTAGTTAGTACAGTTATGTTAAAAACATTGTATCCAGAGTGCATCAAACATGATTTTAGACCTTGTCTATGGAAAAGTGGTTATTTCCGTAGTTCAATTGCTGCAAACAATGCTGAAAATTGTCCATAGTGTTCCAACCATCTAGTTTGAAAAGTTATGTTAAAAACATTGCTTCCAGAGTGCATCAAACGTGATTTTAGACCGTGTCTATGGAAAAGTTGTTATTTCTGTAGTTCAATTGCTGCAACTATCTGAAAATTGTCCATAGTGTTCCAATCATCTAGTTTGAACAGTTATGTTAAAAACATTGCATCAAACGTGATTTTAGACCTTGTCTATGGAAAAGTGGTTATTTCCGTAGTTCAATTGCTTCAACTTGCTGAAAATTGTCCAAAATGTGCCAATCATCTAGTTTGAACAGTTATGTTAAAAACATTGTATCCAGAGTGCATCAAACATGATTTTAGACCTTGTCTATCGAAAAGTGGTTATTTCCGTAGTTCAATTGATTCAACTTGCTCAAAATTGTCCATAGTGTTCCAATCATCTAGTTTGAACAGTTATGTTAAAAACATTGTATCCAGAGTGCATCAAACATGATTTTAGACCTTGTCTATCGAAAAGTGGTTATTTCTGTAGTTCAATTGCTGCAACTATCTGAAAATTGTCTATAGTGTTCCAATCATCTAGTTTGAACAGTTCTGTAAAAAACATTGCTTCCAGAGTGCATCAAACGTGATTTTAGACCTTGTCTATGGAAAAGTGGTTATTTCCGTAGTTCAATTGATTCAACTTGCTCAAAATTGTCCATAGTGTTCCAATCATCTAGTTTGAACAGTTATGTTAAAAACATTGTATCCAAAGTGCATCAAACATGACTTTAGACCTTGTCTATGGGAAAGTGGTTATTTCCGTAGTTCAATTGATTCAACTTGCTCAAAATTGTCCATAGTGTTCCAATCATCTAGTTTGAACAATTATGTTAAAAACATTGTATCCAAAGTGCATCAAACATGATTTTAGACCTTGTCTATCGAAAAGTGGTTATTTCTGTAGTTTAATTGCTGCAACTTGCTGAAAATTGTCCATAGTGTTCCAACCATCTAGTTTGAAAAGTTATGTTAAAAACATTGCTTCCAGAGTGCATCAAACGTGATTTTAGACCGTGTCTATGGAAAAGTTGTTATTTCTGTAGTTCAATTGCTGCAACTATCTGAAAATTGTCTATAGTGTTCCAATCATCTAGTTTGAACAGTTATGTTAAAAACATTGTATCCAGAGTGCATCAAACATGATTTTAGACCTTGTCTATCGAAAAGTGGTTATTTCTGTAGTTCAATTGCTGCAAACAATGCTGAAAATTGTCCATAGTGTTCCATTAATCTAGTTTGAACAGTTCTGTAAAAAACATTGTATCCAGAGTGCATCAAACATGATTTTAGACCTTGTCTATCGAAAAGTGGTTATTTCTGTAGTTCAATTGCTGCAACTATCTGAAAATTGTCTATAGTGTTCCAATCATCTAGTTTGAACAGTTATGTTAAAAACATTGCATCAAACGTGATTTTAGACCTTGTCTATGGAAAAGTGGTTATTTCCGTAGTTCAATTGCTTCAACTTGCTGAAAATTGCCCAAAATGTGCCAATCATCTAGTTTGAACAGTTATGTTAAAAACATTGTATCCAGAGTGCATCAAACATGATTTTAGACCTTGTCTATCGAAAAGTGGTTATTTCTGTAGTTCAATTGCTGCAAACAATGCTGAAAATTGTCCATAGTGTTCCAATCATCTAGTTTGAACAGTTATGTTAAAAACATTGTATCCAGAGTGCATCAAACATGATTTTAGACCTTGTCTATGGAAAAGTGGTTATTTCCGTAGTTCAATTGATTCAACTTGCTCAAAATTGTCCATAGTGTTCCAATCATCTAGTTTGAACAGTTATGTTAAAAACATTGTATCCAAAGTGCTTCAAACATGATTTTAGACCTTGTCTATGGGAAAGTGGTTATTTCCGTAGTTCAATTGCTGCAACTTGCTGAAAATTGTCCATAGTGTTCCTATCATCTAGTTTGAACAGTTATGTTAAAAACATTGTATCCAGAGTGCATCAAACATGATTTTAGACCTTGTCTATGGAAAAGTGGTTATTTCCGTAGTTCAATTGATTCAACTTGCTCAAAATTGTCCATAGTGTTCCAATCATCTAGTTTGAACAATTATGTTAAAAACATTGTATCCAAAGTGCATCAAACATGATTTTAGTCCTTGTCTATCGAAAAGTGGTTATTTCTGTAGTTTAATTGCTGCAACTTGCTGAAAATTGTCCATAGTGTTCCAATCATCTAGTTAGTACAGTTATGTTAAAAACATTGTATCCAGAGTGCATCAAACATGATTTTAGACCTTGTCTATGGAAAAGTGGTTATTTCCGTAGTTCAATTGCTGCAACTTGCTGAAAATTGTCCATAGTGTTCCAACCATCTAGTTTGAAAAGTTATGTTAAAAACATTGCTTCCAGAGTGCATCAAACGTGATTTTAGACCGTGTCTATGGAAAAGTTGTTATTTCTGTAGTTCAATTGCTGCAACTATCTGAAAATTGTCCATAGTGTTCCAATCATCTAGTTTGAACAGTTATGTTAAAAACATTGCATCAAACGTGATTTTAGACCTTGTCTATGGAAAAGTGGTTATTTCCGTAGTTCAATTGCTTCAACTTGCTGAAAATTGTCCAAAATGTGCCAATCATCTAGTTTGAACAGTTATGTTAAAAACATTGTATCCAGAGTGCATCAAACATGATTTTAGACCTTGTCTATCGAAAAGTGGTTATTTCTGTAGTTCAATTGCTGCAAACAATGCTGAAAATTGTCCATAGTGTTCCAATCATCTAGTTTGAACAGTTATGTTAAAAACATTGTATCCAGAGTGCATCAAACATGATTTTAGACCTTGTCTATGGATAAGTGGTTATTTCCGTAGTTCAATTGATTCAACTTGCTCAAAATTGTCCATAGTGTTCCAATCATCTAGTTTGAACAGTTATGTTAAAAACATTGTATCCAGAGTGCATCAAACGTGATTTTAGACCGTGTCTAAGGAAAAGTTGTTATTTCTGTAGTTCAATTGCTGCAACTATCTGAAAATTGTCTATAGTGTTCCAATCATCTAGTTTGAACAGTTATGTTAAAAACATTGTATCCAGAGTGCATCAAACATGATTTTAGACCTTGTCTATCGAAAAGTGGTTATTTCTGTAGTTCAATTGCTGCAACTATCTGAAAATTGTCTATAGTGTTCCAATCATCTAGTTTGAACAGTTCTGTAAAAAACATTGCTTCCAGAGTGCATCAAACGTGATTTTAGACCTTGTCTATGGAAAAGTTGTTATTTCTGTAGTTCAATTGCTGCAACTATCTGAAAATTGTCCATAGTGTTCCAATCATCTAGTTTGAACAGTTATGTTAAAAACATTGCATCAAACGTGATTTTAGACCTTGTCTATGGAAAAGTGGTTATTTCCGTAGTTCAATTGCTTCAACTTGCTGAAAATTGTCCAAAATGTGCCAATCATCTAGTTTGAACAGTTATGTTAAAAACATTGTATCCAGAGTGCATCAATCATGATTTTAGACCTTGTCTATCGAAAAGTGGTTATTTCTGTAGTTCAATTGCTGCAAACAATGCTGAAAATTGTCCATAGTGTTCCAATCATCTAGTTTGAACAGTTATGTTAAAAACATTGTATCCAGAGTGCATCAAACATGATTTTAGACCTTGTCTATGGATAAGTGGTTATTTCCGTAGTTCAATTGATTCAACTTGCTCAAAATTGTCCATAGTGTTCCAATCATCTAGTTTGAACAGTTATGTGAAAAACATTGTATCCAGAGTGCATCAAACGTGATTTTAGACCGTGTCTAAGGAAAAGTTGTTATTTCTGTAGTTCAATTGCTGCAACTATCTGAAAATTGTCCATAGTGTTCCAATCATCTAGTTTGAACAGTTCTGTAAAAAACATTGCTTCCAGAGTGCATCAAACGTGATTTTAGACCTTGTCTATGGAAAAGTGGTTATTTCCGTAGTTCAATTGCTTCAACTTGCTGAAAATTGTCCAAAATGTGCCAATCATCTAGTTTGAACAGTTATGTTAAAAACATTGTATCCAGAGTGCATCAAACATGATTTTAGACCTTGTCTATCGAAAAGTGGTTATTTCTGTAGTTCAATTGCTGCAAACAATGCTGAAAATTGTCCATAGTGTTCCATTAATCTAGTTTGAACAGTTCTGTAAAAAACATTGTATCCAGAGTGCATCAAACATGATTTTAGACCTTGTCTATCGAAAAGTGGTTATTTCTGTAGTTCAATTGCTGCAACTATCTGAAAATTGTCTATAGTGTTCCAATCATCTAGTTTGAACAGTTATGTTAAAAACATTGCATCAAACGTGATTTTAGACCTTGTCTATGGAAAAGTGGTTATTTCCGTAGTTCAATTGCTTCAACTTGCTGAAAATTGCCCAAAATGTGCCAATCATCTAGTTTGAACAGTTATGTTAAAAACATTGTATCCAGAGTGCATCAAACATGATTTTAGACCTTGTCTATCGAAAAGTGGTTATTTCTGTAGTTCAATTGCTGCAAACAATGCTGAAAATTGTCCATAGTGTTCCAATCATCTAGTTTGAACAGTTATGTTAAAAACATTGTATCCAGAGTGCATCAAACATGATTTTAGACCTTGTCTATGGAAAAGTGGTTATTTCCGTAGTTCAATTGATTCAACTTGCTCAAAATTGTCCATAGTGTTCCAATCATCTAGTTTGAACAATTATGTTAAAAACATTGTATCCAAAGTGCATCAAACATGATTTTAGACCTTGTCTATCGAAAAGTGGTTATTTCTGTAGTTTAATTGCTGCAACTTGCTGAAAATTGTCCATAGTGTTCCAACCATCTAGTTTGAAAAGTTATGTTAAAAACATTGCTTCCAGAGTGCATCAAACGTGATTTTAGACCGTGTCTATGGAAAAGTTGTTATTTCTGTAGTTCAATTGCTGCAACTATCTGAAAATTGTCTATAGTGTTCCAATCATCTAGTTTGAACAGTTATGTTAAAAACATTGTATCCAGAGTGCATCAAACATGATTTTAGACCTTGTCTATCGAAAAGTGGTTATTTCTGTAGTTCAATTGCTGCAAACAATGCTGAAAATTGTCCATAGTGTTCCATTAATCTAGTTTGAACAGTTCTGTAAAAAACATTGTATCCAGAGTGCATCAAACATGATTTTAGACCTTGTCTATCGAAAAGTGGTTATTTCTGTAGTTCAATTGCTGCAACTATCTGAAAATTGTCTATAGTGTTCCAATCATCTAGTTTGAACAGTTATGTTAAAAACATTGCATCAAACGTGATTTTAGACCTTGTCTATGGAAAAGTGGTTATTTCCGTAGTTCAATTGCTTCAACTTGCTGAAAATTGCCCAAAATGTGCCAATCATCTAGTTTGAACAGTTATGTTAAAAACATTGTATCCAGAGTGCATCAAACATGATTTTAGACCTTGTCTATCGAAAAGTGGTTATTTCTGTAGTTCAATTGCTGCAAACAATGCTGAAAATTGTCCATAGTGTTCCAATCATCTAGTTTGAACAGTTATGTTAAAAACATTGTATCCAGAGTGCATCAAACATGATTTTAGACCTTGTCTATGGAAAAGTGGTTATTTCCGTAGTTCAATTGATTCAACTTGCTCAAAATTGTCCATAGTGTTCCAATCATCTAGTTTGAACAGTTATGTTAAAAACATTGTATCCAAAGTGCTTCAAACATGATTTTAGACCTTGTCTATGGGAAAGTGGTTATTTCCGTAGTTCAATTGCTGCAACTTGCTGAAAATTGTCCATAGTGTTCCTATCATCTAGTTTGAACAGTTATGTTAAAAACATTGTATCCAGAGTGCATCAAACATGATTTTAGACCTTGTCTATGGAAAAGTGGTTATTTCCGTAGTTCAATTGATTCAACTTGCTCAAAATTGTCCATAGTGTTCCAATCATCTAGTTTGAACAATTATGTTAAAAACATTGTATCCAAAGTGCATCAAACATGATTTTAGTCCTTGTCTATCGAAAAGTGGTTATTTCTGTAGTTTAATTGCTGCAACTTGCTGAAAATTGTCCATAGTGTTCCAATCATCTAGTTAGTACAGTTATGTTAAAAACATTGTATCCAGAGTGCATCAAACATGATTTTAGACCTTGTCTATGGAAAAGTGGTTATTTCCGTAGTTCAATTGCTGCAACTTGCTGAAAATTGTCCATAGTGTTCCAACCATCTAGTTTGAAAAGTTATGTTAAAAACATTGCTTCCAGAGTGCATCAAACGTGATTTTAGACCGTGTCTATGGAAAAGTTGTTATTTCTGTAGTTCAATTGCTGCAACTATCTGAAAATTGTCCATAGTGTTCCAATCATCTAGTTTGAACAGTTATGTTAAAAACATTGTATCCAGAGTGCATCAAACATGATTTTAGACCTTGTCTATGGATAAGTGGTTATTTCCGTAGTTCAATTGATTCAACTTGCTCAAAATTGTCCATAGTGTTCCAATCATCTAGTTTGAACAGTTATGTGAAAAACATTGTATCCAGAGTGCATCAAACGTGATTTTAGACCGTGTCTAAGGAAAAGTTGTTATTTCTGTAGTTCAATTGCTGCAACTATCTGAAAATTGTCCATAGTGTTCCAATCATCTAGTTTGAACAGTTCTGTAAAAAACATTGCTTCCAGAGTGCTTCAAACATGATTTTAGACCTTGTCTATGGGAAAGTGGTTATTTCCGTAGTTCAATTGCTGCAACTTGCTGAAAATTGTCCATAGTGTTCCAACCATCTAGTTTGAACAGTTATGTTAAAAACATTGTATCCAGAGTGCATCAAACATGATTTTAGACCTTGTCTATGGAAAAGTGGTTATTTCTGTAGTGCAATTGCTGCAACTATCTGAAAATTGTCTATAGTGTTCCAATCATCTAGTTTGAACAGTTATGTTAAAAACATTGCATCAAACGTGATTTTAGACCTTGTCTATGGAAAAGTGGTTATTTCCGTAGTTCACTTGCTTCAACTTGCTGAAAATTGTCCAAAATGTGCCAATCATCTAGTTTGAACAGTTATGTTAAAAACATTGTATCCAGAGTGCATCAAACATGATTTTAGACCTTGTCTATCGAAAAGTGGTTATTTCTGTAGTTTAATTGCTGCAACTTGCTGAAAATTGTCCATAGTGTTCCAATCATCTAGTTAGTACAGTTATGTTAAAAACATTGCTTCCAGAGTGCATCAAACGTGATTTTAGACCGTGTCTATCGAAAAGTGGTTATTTCTGTAGTTCAATTGCTGCAAACAATGCTGAAAATTGTCCATAGTGTTCCATTAATCTAGTTTGAACAGTTCTGTAAAAAACATTGTATCCAGAGTGCATCAAACATGATTTTAGACCTTGTCTATCGAGAAGTGGTTATTTCTGTAGTTCAATTGCTGCAACTATCTGAAAATTGTCTATAGTGTTCCAATCATCTAGTTTGAACAGTTCTGTAAAAAACATTGCTTCCAGAGTGCATCAAACGTGATTTTAGACCGTGTCTATGGAAAAGTTGTTATTTCTGTAGTTCAATTGCTGCAACTATCTGAAAATTGTGTATAGTGTTCCAATCATCTAGTTTGAACAGTTCTGTAAAAAACATTGTATCCAGAGTGCATCAAACATGATTTTAGACCTTGTCTATCGAAAAGTGGTTATTTCTGTAGTTCAATTGCTGCAAACAATGCTCAAGACCTTGTCTATGGAAAAGTGGTTATTTCCGTAGTTCAATTGATTCAACTTGCTCAAAATTGTCCATAGTGTTCCAATCATCTAGTTTGAACAGTTATGTTAAAAACATTGTATCCAAAGTGCTTCAAACATGATTTTAGACCTTGTCTATGGGAAAGTGGTTATTTCCGTAGTTCAATTGCTGCAACTTGCTGAAAATTGTCCATAGTGTTCCAATCATCTAGTTTGAATAGTTATGTTAAAAACATTGTATCCAGAGTGCATCAAACATGATTTTAGACCTTGTCTATGGAAAAGTGGTTATTTCCGTAGTTCAATTGATTCAACTTTAATAGCTGCAACTTGCTGAAAATTGTCCATAGTCATCTAGTTTGAACTCTTTAACAATGTTAAAAACATTGTATCCAGAGTGCATCAAACATGATTTTAGACCTTGTCTATGGAAAATGCACTCTGGAAGCAATGTTTTTAACATTGTTAAAAAGTTCAAACTAGATGACTATGGACAATTTTCAGCAAGTTGCAGCAATTAAACTACAGAAATAACCACTTTTCGATAGACAAGGTCTAAAATCATGTTTGATGCACTTTGGATACAATGTTTTTAACATAATTGTTCAAACTAGATGATTGGAACACTATGGACAATTTTGAGCAAGTTGAATCAATTGAACTACGGAAATAACCACTTTTCCATAGACAAGGTCTAAAATCACGTTTGATGCACTCTGGAAGCAATGTTTTTTACAGAACTGTTCAAACTAGATGATTGGAACACTATAGACAATTTTCAGATAGTTGCAGCAATTGAACTACGGAAATAACCACTTTTCCATAGACAAGGTCTAAAATCATGTTTGATGCACTCTGGATACAATGTTTTTAACATAACTGTACTAACTAGATGATTGGAACACTATGGACAATTTTCAGCAAGTTGCAGCAATTAAACTACAGAAATAACCACTTTTCGATAGACAAGGTCTAAAATCATGTTTGATGCACTTTGGATACAATGTTTTTAACATAATTGTTCAAACTAGATGATTGGAACACTATGGACAATTTTTGAGCAAGTTGAATCAATTGAACTACGGAAATAATCACTTTTCCATAGACAAGGTCTAAAATCATGTTTGATGCACTCTGGATACATTGTCCATAGTGTTCCAATCATCTAGTTTGAACAGTTATGTTAAAAACATTGTATCCAAAGTGCATCAAACATGATTTTAGACCTTGTCTATCGAAAAGTGGTTATTTCTGTAGTTTAATTGCTGCAACTTGCTGAAAATTGTCCATAGTGTTCCAATCATCTAGTTTGAAAAGTTATGTTAAAAACATTGTATCCAGAGTGCATCAAACATGATTTTAGACCTTGTCTATGGAAAAGTGGTTGTTTCCGTAGTTCAATTGCTGCAACTTGCTGAAAATTGTCCATAGTGTTCCAATCATCTAGTTTGAAAAGTTATGTTAAAAACATTGCTTCCAGAGTGCATGAAACGTGATTTTAGACCGTGTCTATGGAAAAGTGGTTATTTCTGTAGTTCAATTGCTGCAACTATCTGAAAATTGTCTATAGTGTTCCAATCATCTAGTTTGAACAGTTATGTTAAAAACATTGTATCCAGAGTGCATCAAACATGATTTTAGACCTTGTCTATGGAAAAGTGGTTATTTCTGTAGTTCAATTGCTGCAAACAATGCTGAAAATTGTCCATAGTGTTCCAATCATCTAGTTTGAACAGTTCTGTAAAAAACATTGCTTCCAGAGTGCATCAAACGTGATTTTAGACCTTGTCTATGGAAAAGTGGTTATTTCCGTAGTTCAATTGATTCAACTTGCTCAAAATTGTCCATAGTGTTCCAATCATCTAGTTTGAACAATTATGTTAAAAACATTGTATCCAAAGTGCATCAAACATGATTTTAGACCATGTCTATCGAAAAGTGGTTATTTCTGTAGTTTAATTGCTGCAACTTGCTGAAAATTGTCCATAGTGTTCCAACCATCTAGTTTGAAAAGTTATGTTAAAAACATTGCTTCCAGAGTGCATCAAACGTGATTTTAGACCGTGTCTATGGAAAAGTTGTTATTTCTGTAGTTCAATTGCTGCAACTATCTGAAAATTGTGTATAGTGTTCCAATCATCTAGTTTGAACAGTTCTGTAAAAAACATTGTATCCAGAGTGCATCAAACATGATTTTAGACCTTGTCTATCGAAAAGTGGTTATTTCTGTAGTTCAATTGCTGCAAACAATGCTCAAGACCTTGTCTATGGAAAAGTGGTTATTTCCGTAGTTCAATTGATTCAACTTGCTCAAAATTGTCCATAGTGTTCCAATCATCTAGTTTGAACAGTTATGTTAAAAACATTGTATCCAAAGTGCTTCAAACATGATTTTAGACCTTGTCTATGGGAAAGTGGTTATTTCCGTAGTTCAATTGCTGCAACTTGCTGAAAATTGTCCATAGTGTTCCAACCATCTAGTTTGAACAGTTATGTTAAAAACATTGTATCCAGAGTGCATCAAACATGATTTTAGACCTTGTCTATGGAAAAGTGGTTATTTCTGTAGTGCAATTGCTGCAACTATCTGAAAATTGTCTATAGTGTTCCAATCATCTAGTTTGAACAGTTATGTTAAAAACATTGCATCAAACGTGATTTTAGACCTTGTCTATGGAAAAGTGGTTATTTCCGTAGTTCACTTGCTTCAACTTGCTGAAAATTGTCCAAAATGTGCCAATCATCTAGTTTGAACAGTTATGTTAAAAACATTGTATCCAGAGTGCATCAAACATGATTTTAGACCTTGTCTATCGAAAAGTGGTTATTTCTGTAGTTTAATTGCTGCAACTTGCTGAAAATTGTCCATAGTGTTCCAATCATCTAGTTAGTACAGTTATGTTAAAAACATTGCTTCCAGAGTGCATCAAACGTGATTTTAGACCGTGTCTATCGAAAAGTGGTTATTTCTGTAGTTCAATTGCTGCAAACAATGCTGAAAATTGTCCATAGTGTTCCATTAATCTAGTTTGAACAGTTCTGTAAAAAACATTGTATCCAGAGTGCATCAAACATGATTTTAGACCTTGTCTATGGAAAAGTGGTTATTTCCGTAGTTCAATTGATTCAACTTGCTCAAAATTGTCCATAGTGTTCCAATCATCTAGTTTGAACAATTATGTTAAAAACATTGTATCCAAAGTGCATCAAACATGATTTTAGACCATGTCTATCGAAAAGTGGTTATTTCTGTAGTTTAATTGCTGCAACTTGCTGAAAATTGTCCATAGTGTTCCAACCATCTAGTTTGAAAAGTTATGTTAAAAACATTGCTTCCAGAGTGCATCAAACGTGATTTTAGACCGTGTCTATGGAAAAGTTGTTATTTCTGTAGTTCAATTGCTGCAACTATCTGAAAATTGTGTATAGTGTTCCAATCATCTAGTTTGAACAGTTCTGTAAAAAACATTGTATCCAGAGTGCATCAAACATGATTTTAGACCTTGTCTATCGAAAAGTGGTTATTTCTGTAGTTCAATTGCTGCAAACAATGCTCAAGACCTTGTCTATGGAAAAGTGGTTATTTCCGTAGTTCAATTGATTCAACTTGCTCAAAATTGTCCATAGTGTTCCAATCATCTAGTTTGAACAGTTATGTTAAAAACATTGTATCCAAAGTGCTTCAAACATGATTTTAGACCTTGTCTATGGGAAAGTGGTTATTTCCGTAGTTCAATTGCTGCAACTTGCTGAAAATTGTCCATAGTGTTCCAACCATCTAGTTTGAACAGTTATGTTAAAAACATTGTATCCAGAGTGCATCAAACATGATTTTAGACCTTGTCTATGGAAAAGTGGTTATTTCTGTAGTGCAATTGCTGCAACTATCTGAAAATTGTCTATAGTGTTCCAATCATCTAGTTTGAACAGTTATGTTAAAAACATTGCATCAAACGTGATTTTAGACCTTGTCTATGGAAAAGTGGTTATTTCCGTAGTTCACTTGCTTCAACTTGCTGAAAATTGTCCAAAATGTGCCAATCATCTAGTTTGAACAGTTATGTTAAAAACATTGTATCCAGAGTGCATCAAACATGATTTTTGACCTTGTCTATCGAAAAGTGGTTATTTCTGTAGTTTAATTGCTGCAACTTGCTGAAAATTGTCCATAGTGTTCCAATCATCTAGTTAGTACAGTTATGTTAAAAACATTGCTTCCAGAGTGCATCAAACGTGATTTTAGACCGTGTCTATCGAAAAGTGGTTATTTCTGTAGTTCAATTGCTGCAAACAATGCTGAAAATTGTCCATAGTGTTCCATTAATCTAGTTTGAACAGTTCTGTAAAAAACATTGTATCCAGAGTGCATCAAACATGATTTTAGACCTTGTCTATCGAGAAGTGGTTATTTCTGTAGTTTAATTGCTGCAACTTGCTGAAAATTGTCCATAGTGTTCCAACCATCTAGTTTGAAAAGTTATGTTAAAAACATTGCTTCCAGAGTGCATCAAACGTGATTTTAGACCGTGTCTATGGAAAAGTTGTTATTTCTGTAGTTCAATTGCTGCAACTATCTGAAAATTGTGTATAGTGTTCCAATCATCTAGTTTGAACAGTTCTGTAAAAAACATTGTATCCAGAGTGCATCAAACATGATTTTAGACCTTGTCTATCGAAAAGTGGTTATTTCTGTAGTTCAATTGCTGCAAACAATGCTCAAGACCTTGTCTATGGAAAAGTGGTTATTTCCGTAGTTCAATTGATTCAACTTGCTCAAAATTGTCCATAGTGTTCCAATCATCTAGTTTGAACAGTTATGTTAAAAACATTGTATCCAAAGTGCTTCAAACATGATTTTAGACCTTGTCTATGGGAAAGTGGTTATTTCCGTAGTTCAATTGCTGCAACTTGCTGAAAATTGTCCATAGTGTTCCAATCATCTAGTTTGAATAGTTATGTTAAAAACATTGTATCCAGAGTGCATCAAACATGATTTTAGACCTTGTCTATGGAAAAGTGGTTATTTCCGTAGTTCAATTGATTCAACTTTAATAGCTGCAACTTGCTGAAAATTGTCCATAGTCATCTAGTTTGAACTCTTTAACAATGTTAAAAACATTGTATCCAGAGTGCATCAAACATGATTTTAGACCTTGTCTATGGAAAATGCACTCTGGAAGCAATGTTTTTAACATTGTTAAAAAGTTCAAACTAGATGACTATGGACAATTTTCAGCAAGTTGCAGCAATTAAACTACAGAAATAACCACTTTTCGATAGACAAGGTCTAAAATCATGTTTGATGCACTTTGGATACAATGTTTTTAACATAATTGTTCAAACTAGATGATTGGAACACTATGGACAATTTTGAGCAAGTTGAATCAATTGAACTACGGAAATAACCACTTTTCCATAGACAAGGTCTAAAATCACGTTTGATGCACTCTGGAAGCAATGTTTTTTACAGAACTGTTCAAACTAGATGATTGGAACACTATAGACAATTTTCAGATAGTTGCAGCAATTGAACTACGGAAATAACCACTTTTCCATAGACAAGGTCTAAAATCATGTTTGATGCACTCTGGATACAATGTTTTTAACATAACTGTACTAACTAGATGATTGGAACACTATGGACAATTTTCAGCAAGTTGCAGCAATTAAACTACAGAAATAACCACTTTTCGATAGACAAGGTCTAAAATCATGTTTGATGCACTTTGGATACAATGTTTTTAACATAATTGTTCAAACTAGATGATTGGAACACTATGGACAATTTTGAGCAAGTTGAATCAATTGAACTACGGAAATAACCACTTTTCCATAGACAAGGTCTAAAATCATGTTTGATGCACTCTGGATACAATGTTTTTAACATAACTGTTCAAACTAGATGATTGGAACACTATGGACAATTTTTGAGCAAGTTGAATCAATTGAACTACGGAAATAATCACTTTTCCATAGACAAGGTCTAAAATCATGTTTGATGCACTCTGGATACATTGTCCATAGTGTTCCAATCATCTAGTTTGAACAGTTATGTTAAAAACATTGTATCCAAAGTGCATCAAACATGATTTTAGACCTTGTCTATCGAAAAGTGGTTATTTCTGTAGTTTAATTGCTGCAACTTGCTGAAAATTGTCCATAGTGTTCCAATCATCTAGTTTGAAAAGTTATGTTAAAAACATTGTATCCAGAGTGCATCAAACATGATTTTAGACCTTGTCTATGGAAAAGTGGTTGTTTCCGTAGTTCAATTGCTGCAACTTGCTGAAAATTGTCCATAGTGTTCCAATCATCTAGTTAGTACAGTTATGTTAAAAACATTGCTTCCAGAGTGCATCAAACGTGATTTTAGACCGTGTCTATCGAAAAGTGGTTATTTCTGTAGTTCAATTGCTGCAAACAATGCTGAAAATTGTCCATAGTGTTCCATTAATCTAGTTTGAACAGTTCTGTAAAAAACATTGTATCCAGAGTGCATCAAACATGATTTTAGACCTTGTCTATCGAAAAGTGGTTATTTCTGTAGTTCAATTGCTGCAACTATCTGAAAATTGTCTGTCTTCCAATCATCTAGTTTGAACAGTTATGTTAAAAACATTGCATCAAACATGATTTTAGACCTTGTCTATGGAAAAGTGGTTATTTCCGTAGTTCAATTGCTTCAACTTGCTGAAAATTGTCCAAAATGTGCCAATCATCTAGTTTGAAAAGTTATGTTAAAAACATTGCTTCCAGAGTGCATCAAACGTGATTTTAGACCGTGTCTATCGAAAAGTGGTTATTTCTGTAGTTCAATTGCTGCAAACAATGCTGAAAATTGTCCATAGTGTTCCATTAATCTAGTTTGAACAGTTCTGTAAAAAACATTGCTTCCAGAGTGCATCAAACGTGATTTTAGACCTTGTCTATGGAAAAGTGGTTATTTCCGTAGTTCAATTGATTCAACTTGCTCAAAATTGTCCATAGTGTTCCAATCATCTAGTTTGAACAATTATGTTAAAAACATTGTATCCAAAGTGCATCAAACATGATTTTAGACCTTGTCTATCGAAAAGTGGTTATTTCTGTAGTTCAATTGCTGCAAACAATGCTCAAGACCTTGTCTATGGAAAAGTGGTTATTTCCGTAGTTCAATTGATTCAACTTGCTCAAAATTGTCCATAGTGTTCCAATCATCTAGTTTGAACAGTTCTGTAAAAAACATTGTATCCAGAGTGCATCAAACATGATTTTAGACCTTGTCTATGGAAAAGTGGTTATTTCCGTAGTTCAATTGATTCAACTTTAATAGCTGCAACTTGCTGAAAATTGTCCATAGTCATCTAGTTTGAACTTTTTAACAATGTTAAAAACATTGTATCCAGAGTGCATCAAACATGATTTTAGACCTTGTCTATGGAAAATGCACTCTGGAAGCAATGTTTTTAACATTGTTAAAAAGTTCAAACTAGATGACTATGGACAATTTTCAGCAAGTTGCAGCAATTAAACTACAGAAATAACCACTTTTCGATAGACAAGGTCTAAAATCATGTTTGATGCACTTTGGATACAATGTTTTTAACATAATTGTTCAAACTAGATGATTGGAACACTATGGACAATTTTGAGCAAGTTGAATCAATTGAACTACGGAAATAACCACTTTTCCATAGACAAGGTCTAAAATCACGTTTGATGCACTCTGGAAGCAATGTTTTTTACAGAACTGTTCAAACTAGATGATTGGAACACTATAGACAATTTTCAGATAGTTGCAGCAATTGAACTACGGAAATAACCACTTTTCCATAGACAAGGTCTAAAATCATGTTTGATGCACTCTGGATACAATGTTTTTAACATAACTGTACTAACTAGATGATTGGAACACTATGGACAATTTTCAGCAAGTTGCAGCAATTAAACTACAGAAATAACCACTTTTCGATAGACAAGGTCTAAAATCATGTTTGATGCACTTTGGATACAATGTTTTTAACATAATTGTTCAAACTAGATGATTGGAACACTATGGACAATTTTGAGCAAGTTGAATCAATTGAACTACGGAAATAACCACTTTTCCATAGACAAGGTCTAAAATCATGTTTGATGCACTCTGGATACAATGTTTTTAACATAACTGTTCAAACTAGATGATTGGAACACTATGGACAATTTTCAGCAAGTTGCAGCAATTGAACTATCGAAATAACAACTTTCCCATAGACAAGGTCTAAAATCATGTTTGATGCACTCTGGATACAATGTTTTTAACATAACTGTTCAAACTAGATGATTGGCACATTTTGGACAATTTTCAGCAAGTTGAAGCAATTGAACTACGGAAATAACCACTTTTCCATAGACAAGGTCTAAAATCACGTTTGATGCAATGTTTTTAACATAACTGTTCAAACTAGATGATTGGAACACTATGGACAATTTTTGAGCAAGTTGAATCAATTGAACTACGGAAATAATCACTTTTCCATAGACAAGGTCTAAAATCACGTTTGATGCAATGTTTTTAACATAACTGTTCAAACTAGATGATTGGAACACTATGGACAATTTTTGAGCAAGTTGAATCAATTGAACTACGGAAATAATCACTTTTCCATAGACAAGGTCTAAAATCATGTTTGATGCACTCTGGATACATTGTCCATAGTGTTCCAATCATCTAGTTTGAACAGTTATGTTAAAAACATTGTATCCAAAGTGCATCAAACATGATTTTAGACCTTGTCTATGGAAAAGTGGTTATTTCTGTAGTTCAATTGCTGCAAACAATGCTGAAAATTGTCCATAGTGTTCCATTAATCTAGTTTGAACAGTTCTGTAAAAAACATTGTATCCAGAGTGCATCAAACATGATTTTAGACCTTGTCTATGGAAAAGTGGTTATTTCCGTAGTTCAATTGCTGCAACTATCTGAAAATTGTCTATAGTGTTCCAATCATCTAGTTTGAACAGTTATGTTAAAAACATTGTATCCAGAGTGCATCAAACATGATTTTAGACCTTGTCTATGGAAAAGTGGTTATTTCCGTAGTTCAATTGATTCAACTTGCTCAAAATTGTCCATAGTGTTCCAATCATCTAGTTTGAACAATTATGTTAAAAACATTGTATCCAAAGTGCATCAAACATGATTTTAGACCTTGTCTATCGAAAAGTGGTTATTTCTGTAGTTTAATTGCTGCAACTTGCTGAAAATTGTCCATAGTGTTCCAATCATCTAGTTAGTACAGTTATGTTAAAAACATTGTATCCAGAGTGCATCAAACATGATTTTAGACCTTGTCTATGGAAAAGTGGTTATTTCCGTAGTTCAATTGCTGCAACTATCTGAAAATTGTCTATAGTGTTCCAATCATCTAGTTTGAACAGTTCTGTAAAAAACATTGCTTCCAGAGTGCATCAAACGTGATTTTAGACCTTGTCTATGGAAAAGTGGTTATTTCCGTAGTTCAATTGATTCAACTTGCTCAAAATTGTCCATAGTGTTCCAATCATCTAGTTTGAACAATTATGTTAAAAACATTGTATCCAAAGTGCATCAAACATGATTTTAGACCTTGTCTATCGAAAAGTGGTTATTTCTGTAGTTTAATTGCTGCAACTTGCTGAAAATTGTCCATAGTCATCTAGTTTGAACTTTTTAACAATGTTAAAAACATTGCTTCCAGAGTGCATTTTCCATAGACAAGGTCTAAAATCATGTTTGATGCACTCTGGATACAATGTTTTTAACATTGTTAAAAAGTTCAAACTAGATGACTATGGACAATTTTCAGCAAGTTGCAGCTATTAAAGTTGAATCAATTGAACTACGGAAATAACCACTTTTCCATAGACAAGGTCTAAAATCATGTTTGATGCACTCTGGATACAATGTTTTTTACAGAACTGTTCAAACTAGATGATTGGAACACTATGGACAATTTTGAGCAAGTTGAATCAATTGAACTACGGAAATAACCACTTTTCCATAGACAAGGTCTTGAGCATTGTTTGCAGCAATTGAACTACAGAAATAACCACTTTTCGATAGACAAGGTCTAAAATCATGTTTGATGCACTTTGGATACAATGTTTTTAACATAATTGTTCAAACTAGATGATTGGAACACTATGGACAATTTTGAGCAAGTTGAATCAATTGAACTACGGAAATAACCACTTTTCCATAGACAAGGTCTAAAATCATGTTTGATGCACTCTGGATACAATGTTTTTAACATAACTTTTCAAACTAGATGATTGGAACACTATGGACAATTTTCAGCAAGTTGCAGCAATTAAACTACAGAAATAACCACTTTTCGATAGACAAGGTCTAAAATCATGTTTGATGCACTTTGGATACAATGTTTTTAACATAACTGTTCAAACTAGATGATTGGAACACTATGGACAATGTATCCAGAGTGCATCAAACATGATTTTAGACCTTGTCTATGGAAAAGTGATTATTTCCGTAGTTCAATTGATTCAACTTGCTCAAAAATTGTCCATAGTGTTCCAATCATCTAGTTTGAACAGTTATGTTAAAAACATTGTATCCAGAGTGCATCAAACATGATTTTAGACCTTGTCTATGGAAAAGTGGTTATTTCTGTAGTTCAATTGCTGCAAACAATGCTGAAAATTGTCCATAGTGTTCCATTAATCTAGTTTGAACAGTTCTGTAAAAAACATTGTATCCAGAGTGCATCAAACATGATTTTAGACCTTGTCTATGGAAAAGTGGTTATTTCCGTAGTTCACTTGCTTCAACTTGCTGAAAATTGTCCAAAATGTGCCAATCATCTAGTTTGAACAGTTATGTTAAAAACATTGTATCCAGAGTGCATCAAACATGATTTTAGACCTTGTCTATCGAAAAGTGGTTATTTCTGTAGTTTAATTGCTGCAACTTGCTGAAAATTGTCCATAGTGTTCCAATCATCTAGTTAGTACAGTTATGTTAAAAACATTGCTTCCAGAGTGCATCAAACGTGATTTTAGACCGTGTCTATCGAAAAGTGGTTATTTCTGTAGTTCAATTGCTGCAAACAATGCTGAAAATTGTCCATAGTGTTCCATTAATCTAGTTTGAACAGTTCTGTAAAAAACATTGTATCCAGAGTGCATCAAACATGATTTTAGACCTTGTCTATCGAAAAGTGGTTATTTCTGTAGTTCAATTGCTGCAACTATCTGAAAATTGTCTGTCTTCCAATCATCTAGTTTGAACAGTTATGTTAAAAACATTGCATCAAACATGATTTTAGACCTTGTCTATGGAAAAGTGGTTATTTCCGTAGTTCAATTGCTTCAATTTGCTGAAAATTGTCCAAAATGTGCCAATCATCTAGTTTGAAAAGTTATGTTAAAAACATTGCTTCCAGAGTGCATCAAACGTGATTTTAGACCGTGTCTATCGAAAAGTGGTTATTTCTGTAGTTCAATTGCTGCAAACAATGCTGAAAATTGTCCATAGTGTTCCATTAATCTAGTTTGAACAGTTCTGTAAAAAACATTGCTTCCAGAGTGCATCAAACGTGATTTTAGACCTTGTCTATGGAAAAGTGGTTATTTCCGTAGTTCAATTGATTCAACTTGCTCAAAATTGTCCATAGTGTTCCAATCATCTAGTTTGAACAATTATGTTAAAAACATTGTATCCAAAGTGCATCAAACATGATTTTAGACCTTGTCTATCGAAAAGTGGTTATTTCTGTAGTTTAATTGCTGCAACTTGCTGAAAATTGTCCATAGTGTTCCAACCATCTAGTTTGAAAAGTTATGTTAAAAACATTGCTTCCAGAGTGCATCAAACGTGATTTTAGACCGTGTCTATGGAAAAGTTGTTATTTCTGTAGTTCAATTGCTGCAACTATCTGAAAATTGTCTATAGTGTTCCAATCATCTAGTTTGAACAGTTCTGTAAAAAACATTGTATCCAGAGTGCATCAAACATGATTTTAGACCTTGTCTATCGAAAAGTGGTTATTTCTGTAGTTCAATTGCTGCAAACAATGCTCAAGACCTTGTCTATGGAAAAGTGGTTATTTCCGTAGTTCAATTGATTCAACTTGCTCAAAATTGTCCATAGTGTTCCAATCATCTAGTTTGAACAGTTCTGTAAAAAACATTGTATCCAGAGTGCATCAAACATGATTTTAGACCTTGTCTATGGAAAAGTGGTTATTTCCGTAGTTCAATTGATTCAACTTTAATAGCTGCAACTTGCTGAAAATTGTCCATAGTCATCTAGTTTGAACTTTTTAACAATGTTAAAAACATTGTATCCAGAGTGCATCAAACATGATTTTAGACCTTGTCTATGGAAAATGCACTCTGGAAGCAATGTTTTTAACATTGTTAAAAAGTTCAAACTAGATGACTATGGACAATTTTCAGCAAGTTGCAGCAATTAAACTACAGAAATAACCACTTTTCGATAGACAAGGTCTAAAATCATGTTTGATGCACTTTGGATACAATGTTTTTAACATAATTGTTCAAACTAGATGATTGGAACACTATGGACAATTTTGAGCAAGTTGAATCAATTGAACTACGGAAATAACCACTTTTCCATAGACAAGGTCTAAAATCACGTTTGATGCACTCTGGAAGCAATGTTTTTTACAGAACTGTTCAAACTAGATGATTGGAACACTATAGACAATTTTCAGATAGTTGCAGCAATTGAACTACGGAAATAACCACTTTTCCATAGACAAGGTCTAAAATCATGTTTGATGCACTCTGGATACAATGTTTTTAACATAACTGTACTAACTAGATGATTGGAACACTATGGACAATTTTCAGCAAGTTGCAGCAATTAAACTACAGAAATAACCACTTTTCGATAGACAAGGTCTAAAATCATGTTTGATGCACTTTGGATACAATGTTTTTAACATAATTGTTCAAACTAGATGATTGGAACACTATGGACAATTTTGAGCAAGTTGAATCAATTGAACTACGGAAATAACCACTTTTCCATAGACAAGGTCTAAAATCATGTTTGATGCACTCTGGATACAATGTTTTTAACATAACTGTTCAAACTAGATGATTGGAACACTATGGACAATTTTCAGCAAGTTGCAGCAATTGAACTATCGAAATAACAACTTTCCCATAGACAAGGTCTAAAATCATGTTTGATGCACTCTGGATACAATGTTTTTAACATAACTGTTCAAACTAGATGATTGGCACATTTTGGACAATTTTCAGCAAGTTGAAGCAATTGAACTACGGAAATAACCACTTTTCCATAGACAAGGTCTAAAATCACGTTTGATGCAATGTTTTTAACATAACTGTTCAAACTAGATGATTGGAACACTATGGACAATTTTTGAGCAAGTTGAATCAATTGAACTACGGAAATAATCACTTTTCCATAGACAAGGTCTAAAATCATGTTTGATGCACTCTGGATACATTGTCCATAGTGTTCCAATCATCTAGTTTGAACAGTTATGTTAAAAACATTGTATCCAAAGTGCATCAAACATGATTTTAGACCTTGTCTATGGAAAAGTGGTTATTTCTGTAGTTCAATTGCTGCAAACAATGCTGAAAATTGTCCATAGTGTTCCATTAATCTAGTTTGAACAGTTCTGTAAAAAACATTGTATCCAGAGTGCATCAAACATGATTTTAGACCTTGTCTATCGAAAAGTGGTTATTTCTGTAGTTCAATTGCTGCAACTATCTGAAAATTGTCTGTCTTCCAATCATCTAGTTTGAACAGTTATGTTAAAAACATTGCATCAAACATGATTTTAGACCTTGTCTATGGAAAAGTGGTTATTTCCGTAGTTCAATTGATTCAACTTGCTCAAAATTGTCCATAGTGTTCCAATCATCTAGTTTGAACAATTATGTTAAAAACATTGTATCCAAAGTGCATCAAACATGATTTTAGACCTTGTCTATCGAAAAGTGGTTATTTCTGTAGTTTAATTGCTGCAACTTGCTGAAAATTGTCCATAGTGTTCCAATCATCTAGTTAGTACAGTTATGTTAAAAACATTGTATCCAGAGTGCATCAAACATGATTTTAGACCTTGTCTATGGAAAAGTGGTTATTTCCGTAGTTCAATTGCTGCGACTATCTGAAAATTGTCTATAGTGTTCCAATCATCTAGTTTGAACAGTTCTGTAAAAAACATTGCTTCCAGAGTGCATCAAATGTGATTTTAGACCTTGTCTATGGAAAAGTGGTTATTTCCGTAGTTCAATTGATTCAACTTGCTCAAAATTGTCCATAGTGTTCCAATCATCTAGTTTGAACAATTATGTTAAAAACATTGTATCCAAAGTGCATCAAACATGATTTTAGACCTTGTCTATCGAAAAGTGGTTATTTCTGTAGTTTAATTGCTGCAACTTGCTGAAAATTGTCCATAGTGTTCCAATCATCTAGTTAGTACAGTTATGTTAAAAACATTGTATCCAGAGTGCATCAAACATGATTTTAGACCTTGTCTATGGAAAAGTGGTTATTTCCGTAGTTCAATTGCTGCAACTTGCTGAAAATTGTCCATAGTGTTCCAACCATCTAGTTTGAAAAGTTATGTTAAAAACATTGCTTCCAGAGTGCATCAAACGTGATTTTAGACCGTGTCTATCGAAAAGTGGTTATTTCTGTAGTTCAATTGCTGCAAACAATGCTGAAAATTGTCCATAGTGTTCCATTAATCTAGTTTGAACAGTTCTGTAAAAAACATTGTATCCAGAGTGCATCAAACATGATTTTAGACCTTGTCTATCGAAAAGTGGTTATTTCTGTAGTTCAATTGCTGCAACTATCTGAAAATTGTCTATAGTCTTCCATTCATCTAGTTTGAACAGTTATGTTAAAAACATTGCATCAAACGTGATTTTAGACCTTGTCTATGGAAAAGTGGTTATTTCCGTAGTTCAATTGATTCAACTTGCTCAAAATTGTCCATAGTGTTCCAACCATCTAGTTTGAAAAGTTATGTTAAAAACATTGCTTCCAGAGTGCATCAAACGTGATTTTAGACCGTGTCTATGGAAAAGTTGTTATTTCTGTAGTTCAATTGCTGCAACTATCTGAAAATTGTCTATAGTGTTCCAATCATCTAGTTTGAACAGTTATGTTAAAAACATTGTATCCAGAGTGCATCAAACATGATTTTAGACCTTGTCTATCGAAAAGTGGTTATTTCTGTAGTTCAATTTCTGCAAACAATGCTGAAAATTGTCCATAGTGTTCCATTAATCTAGTTTGAACAGTTCTGTAAAAAACATTGTATCCAGAGTGCATCAAACATGATTTTAGACCTTGTCTATCGAAAAGTGGTTATTTCTGTAGTTCAATTGCTGCAACTATCTGAAAATTGTCTATAGTATTCCAATCATCTAGTTTGAACAGTTATGTTAAAAACATTGTATCCAGAGTGCATCAAACATGATTTTAGACCTTGTCTATCGAAAAGTGGTTATTTCTGTAGTTCAATTGCTGCAAACAATGCTGAAAATTGTCCATAGTGTTCCATTAATCTAGTTTGAACAGTTCTGTAAAAAACATTGTATCCAGAGTGCATCAAACATGATTTTAGACCTTGTCTATGGAAAAGTGGTTATTTCCGTAGTTCACTTGCTTCAACTTGCTGAAAATTGTCCAAAATGTGCCAATCATCTAGTTTGAACAGTTATGTTAAAAACATTGTATCCAGAGTGCATCAAACATGATTTTAGACCTTGTCTATCGAAAAGTGGTTATTTCTGTAGTTTAATTGCTGCAACTTGCTGAAAATTGTCCATAGTGTTCCAATCATCTAGTTAGTACAGTTATGTTAAAAACATTGCTTCCAGAGTGCATCAAACGTGATTTTAGACCGTGTCTATCGAAAAGTGGTTATTTCTGTAGTTCAATTGCTGCAAACAATGCTGAAAATTGTCCATAGTGTTCCATTAATCTAGTTTGAACAGTTCTGTAAAAAACATTGTATCCAGAGTGCATCAAACATGATTTTAGACCTTGTCTATCGAAAAGTGGTTATTTCTGTAGTTCAATTGCTGCAACTATCTGAAAATTGTCTGTCTTCCAATCATCTAGTTTGAACAGTTATGTTAAAAACATTGCATCAAACATGATTTTAGACCTTGTCTATGGAAAAGTGGTTATTTCCGTAGTTCAATTGCTTCAATTTGCTGAAAATTGTCCAAAATGTGCCAATCATCTAGTTTGAAAAGTTATGTTAAAAACATTGCTTCCAGAGTGCATCAAACGTGATTTTAGACCGTGTCTATCGAAAAGTGGTTATTTCTGTAGTTCAATTGCTGCAAACAATGCTGAAAATTGTCCATAGTGTTCCATTAATCTAGTTTGAACAGTTCTGTAAAAAACATTGCTTCCAGAGTGCATCAAACGTGATTTTAGACCTTGTCTATGGAAAAGTGGTTATTTCCGTAGTTCAATTGATTCAACTTGCTCAAAATTGTCCATAGTGTTCCAATCATCTAGTTTGAACAATTATGTTAAAAACATTGTATCCAAAGTGCATCAAACATGATTTTAGACCTTGTCTATCGAAAAGTGGTTATTTCTGTAGTTTAATTGCTGCAACTTGCTGAAAATTGTCCATAGTGTTCCAACCATCTAGTTTGAAAAGTTATGTTAAAAACATTGCTTCCAGAGTGCATCAAACGTGATTTTAGACCGTGTCTATGGAAAAGTTGTTATTTCTGTAGTTCAATTGCTGCAACTATCTGAAAATTGTCTATAGTGTTCCAATCATCTAGTTTGAACAGTTCTGTAAAAAACATTGTATCCAGAGTGCATCAAACATGATTTTAGACCTTGTCTATCGAAAAGTGGTTATTTCTGTAGTTCAATTGCTGCAAACAATGCTCAAGACCTTGTCTATGGAAAAGTGGTTATTTCCGTAGTTCAATTGATTCAACTTGCTCAAAATTGTCCATAGTGTTCCAATCATCTAGTTTGAACAGTTCTGTAAAAAACATTGTATCCAGAGTGCATCAAACATGATTTTAGACCTTGTCTATGGAAAAGTGGTTATTTCCGTAGTTCAATTGATTCAACTTTAATAGCTGCAACTTGCTGAAAATTGTCCATAGTCATCTAGTTTGAACTTTTTAACAATGTTAAAAACATTGTATCCAGAGTGCATCAAACATGATTTTAGACCTTGTCTATGGAAAATGCACTCTGGAAGCAATGTTTTTAACATTGTTAAAAAGTTCAAACTAGATGACTATGGACAATTTTCAGCAAGTTGCAGCAATTAAACTACAGAAATAACCACTTTTCGATAGACAAGGTCTAAAATCATGTTTGATGCACTTTGGATACAATGTTTTTAACATAATTGTTCAAACTAGATGATTGGAACACTATGGACAATTTTGAGCAAGTTGAATCAATTGAACTACGGAAATAACCACTTTTCCATAGACAAGGTCTAAAATCACGTTTGATGCACTCTGGAAGCAATGTTTTTTACAGAACTGTTCAAACTAGATGATTGGAACACTATAGACAATTTTCAGATAGTTGCAGCAATTGAACTACGGAAATAACCACTTTTCCATAGACAAGGTCTAAAATCATGTTTGATGCACTCTGGATACAATGTTTTTAACATAACTGTACTAACTAGATGATTGGAACACTATGGACAATTTTCAGCAAGTTGCAGCAATTAAACTACAGAAATAACCACTTTTCGATAGACAAGGTCTAAAATCATGTTTGATGCACTTTGGATACAATGTTTTTAACATAATTGTTCAAACTAGATGATTGGAACACTATGGACAATTTTGAGCAAGTTGAATCAATTGAACTACGGAAATAACCACTTTTCCATAGACAAGGTCTAAAATCATGTTTGATGCACTCTGGATACAATGTTTTTAACATAACTGTTCAAACTAGATGATTGGAACACTATGGACAATTTTCAGCAAGTTGCAGCAATTGAACTATCGAAATAACAACTTTCCCATAGACAAGGTCTAAAATCATGTTTGATGCACTCTGGATACAATGTTTTTAACATAACTGTTCAAACTAGATGATTGGCACATTTTGGACAATTTTCAGCAAGTTGAAGCAATTGAACTACGGAAATAACCACTTTTCCATAGACAAGGTCTAAAATCACGTTTGATGCAATGTTTTTAACATAACTGTTCAAACTAGATGATTGGAACACTATGGACAATTTTTGAGCAAGTTGAATCAATTGAACTACGGAAATAATCACTTTTCCATAGACAAGGTCTAAAATCATGTTTGATGCACTCTGGATACATTGTCCATAGTGTTCCAATCATCTAGTTTGAACAGTTATGTTAAAAACATTGTATCCAAAGTGCATCAAACATGATTTTAGACCTTGTCTATGGAAAAGTGGTTATTTCTGTAGTTCAATTGCTGCAAACAATGCTGAAAATTGTCCATAGTGTTCCATTAATCTAGTTTGAACAGTTCTGTAAAAAACATTGTATCCAGAGTGCATCAAACATGATTTTAGACCTTGTCTATCGAAAAGTGGTTATTTCTGTAGTTCAATTGCTGCAACTATCTGAAAATTGTCTGTCTTCCAATCATCTAGTTTGAACAGTTATGTTAAAAACATTGCATCAAACATGATTTTAGACCTTGTCTATGGAAAAGTGGTTATTTCCGTAGTTCAATTGATTCAACTTGCTCAAAATTGTCCATAGTGTTCCAATCATCTAGTTTGAACAATTATGTTAAAAACATTGTATCCAAAGTGCATCAAACATGATTTTAGACCTTGTCTATCGAAAAGTGGTTATTTCTGTAGTTTAATTGCTGCAACTTGCTGAAAATTGTCCATAGTGTTCCAATCATCTAGTTAGTACAGTTATGTTAAAAACATTGTATCCAGAGTGCATCAAACATGATTTTAGACCTTGTCTATGGAAAAGTGGTTATTTCCGTAGTTCAATTGCTGCGACTATCTGAAAATTGTCTATAGTGTTCCAATCATCTAGTTTGAACAGTTCTGTAAAAAACATTGCTTCCAGAGTGCATCAAATGTGATTTTAGACCTTGTCTATGGAAAAGTGGTTATTTCCGTAGTTCAATTGATTCAACTTGCTCAAAATTGTCCATAGTGTTCCAATCATCTAGTTTGAACAATTATGTTAAAAACATTGTATCCAAAGTGCATCAAACATGATTTTAGACCTTGTCTATCGAAAAGTGGTTATTTCTGTAGTTTAATTGCTGCAACTTGCTGAAAATTGTCCATAGTGTTCCAATCATCTAGTTAGTACAGTTATGTTAAAAACATTGTATCCAGAGTGCATCAAACATGATTTTAGACCTTGTCTATGGAAAAGTGGTTATTTCCGTAGTTCAATTGCTGCAACTTGCTGAAAATTGTCCATAGTGTTCCAACCATCTAGTTTGAAAAGTTATGTTAAAAACATTGCTTCCAGAGTGCATCAAACGTGATTTTAGACCGTGTCTATCGAAAAGTGGTTATTTCTGTAGTTCAATTGCTGCAAACAATGCTGAAAATTGTCCATAGTGTTCCATTAATCTAGTTTGAACAGTTCTGTAAAAAACATTGTATCCAGAGTGCATCAAACATGATTTTAGACCTTGTCTATCGAAAAGTGGTTATTTCTGTAGTTCAATTGCTGCAACTATCTGAAAATTGTCTATAGTCTTCCATTCATCTAGTTTGAACAGTTATGTTAAAAACATTGCATCAAACGTGATTTTAGACCTTGTCTATGGAAAAGTGGTTATTTCCGTAGTTCAATTGATTCAACTTGCTCAAAATTGTCCATAGTGTTCCAACCATCTAGTTTGAAAAGTTATGTTAAAAACATTGCTTCCAGAGTGCATCAAACGTGATTTTAGACCGTGTCTATGGAAAAGTTGTTATTTCTGTAGTTCAATTGCTGCAACTATCTGAAAATTGTCTATAGTGTTCCAATCATCTAGTTTGAACAGTTATGTTAAAAACATTGTATCCAGAGTGCATCAAACATGATTTTAGACCTTGTCTATCGAAAAGTGGTTATTTCTGTAGTTCAATTTCTGCAAACAATGCTGAAAATTGTCCATAGTGTTCCATTAATCTAGTTTGAACAGTTCTGTAAAAAACATTGTATCCAGAGTGCATCAAACATGATTTTAGACCTTGTCTATCGAAAAGTGGTTATTTCTGTAGTTCAATTGCTGCAACTATCTGAAAATTGTCTATAGTATTCCAATCATCTAGTTTGAACAGTTATGTTAAAAACATTGTATCCAGAGTGCATCAAACATGATTTTAGACCTTGTCTATCGAAAAGTGGTTATTTCTGTAGTTCAATTGCTGCAAACAATGCTGAAAATTGCTTCCAGAGTGCATTTTCCATAGACAAGGTCTAAAATCATGTTTGATGCACTCTGGATACAATGTTTTTAACATAACTGTTAGGGTTAGGGTTAGGGTTAGGGTTAGGGTTAGGGTTAGGGTTAGGGTTAGGGTTAGGGTTAGGGTTAGGGTTAGGGTTAGGGTTAGGGTTAGGGTTAGGGTTAGGGTTAGGGTTAGGGTTAGGGTTAGGGTTAGGGGTTAGGGTTAGGGTTAGGGTTAGGGTTAGGGTTAGGGTTAGGGTTAGGGTTAGGGTTAGGGTTAGGGTTAGGGTTAGGGTTAGGGTTAGGGTTAGGGTTAGGGTTAGGGTTAGGGTTAGGGTTAGGGTTAGGGTTAGGGGTTAGGGTTAGGGTTAGGGTTAGGGTTAGGGTTAGGGTTAGGGTTAGGGTTAGGGTTAGGGTTAGGGTTAGGGTTAGGGTTAGGGTTAGGGTTAGGGTTAGGGTTAGGGTTAGGGTTAGGGTTAGGGTTAGGGTTAGGGTTAGGGTTAGGGTTAGGGTTAGGGTTAGGGTTAGGGTTAGGGTTAGGGTTAGGGTTAGGGTTAGGGTTAGGGTTAGGGTTAGGGTTAGGGTTAGGGTTAGGGTTAGGGTTAGGGTTAGGGTTAGGGTTAGGGTTAGGGTTAGGGTTAGGGTTAGGGTTAGGGTTAGGGTTAGGGTTAGGGTTAGGGTTAGGGTTAGGGTTAGGGTTAGGGTTAGGGTTAGGGTTAGGGTTAGGGTTAGGGTTAGGGTTAGGGTTAGGGTTAGGGTTAGGGTTAGGGTTAGGGTTAGGGTTAGGGTTAGGGTTAGGGTTAGGGTTAGGGTTAGGGTTAGGGTTAGGGTTAGGGTTAGGGTTAGGGTTAGGGTTAGGGTTAGGGTTAGGGTTAGGGTTAGGGTTAGGGTTAGGGTTAGGGTTAGGGTTAGGGTTAGGGTTAGGGTTAGGGTTAGGGTTAGGGTTAGGGTTAGGGTTAGGGTTAGGGTTAGGGTTAGGGTTAGGGTTAGGGTTAGGGTTAGGGTTAGGGTTAGGGTTAGGGTTAGGGTTAGGGTTAGGGTTAGGGTTAGGGTTAGGGTTAGGGTTAGGGTTAGGGTTAGGGTTAGGGTTAGGGTTAGGGTTAGGGTTAGGGTTAGGGTTAGGGTTAGGGTTAGGGTTAGGGTTAGGGTTAGGGTTAGGGTTAGGGTTAGGGTTAGGGTTAGGGTTAGGGTTAGGGTTAGGGTTAGGGTTAGGGTTAGGGTTAGGGTTAGGGTTAGGGTTAGGGTTAGGGTTAGGGTTAGGGTTAGGGTTAGGGTTAGGGTTAGGGTTAGGGTTAGGGTTAGGGTTAGGGTTAGGGTTAGGGTTAGGGTTAGGGTTAGGGTTAGGGTTAGGGTTAGGGTTAGGGTTAGGGTTAGGGTTAGGGTTAGGGTTAGGGTTAGGGTTAGGGTTAGGGTTAGGGTTAGGGTTAGGGTTAGGGTTAGGGTTAGGGTTAGGGTTAGGGTTAGGGTTAGGGTTAGGGTTAGGGTTAGGGTTAGGGTTAGGGTTAGGGTTAGGGTTAGGGTTAGGGTTAGGGTTAGGGTTAGGGTTAGGGTTAGGGTTAGGGTTAGGGTTAGGGTTAGGGTTAGGGTTAGGGTTAGGGTTAGGGTTAGGGTTAGGGTTAGGGTTAGGGTTAGGGTTAGGGTTAGGGTTAGGGTTAGGGTTAGGGTTAGGGTTAGGGTTAGGGTTAGGGTTAGGGTTAGGGTTAGGGTTAGGGTTAGGGTTAGGGTTAGGGTTAGGGTTAGGGTTAGGGTTAGGGTTAGGGTTAGGGTTAGGGTTAGGGTTAGGGTTAGGGTTAGGGTTAGGGTTAGGGTTAGGGTTAGGGTTAGGGTTAGGGTTAGGGTTAGGGTTAGGGTTAGGGTTAGGGTTAGGGTTAGGGTTAGGGTTAGGGTTAGGGTTAGGGTTAGGGTTAGGGTTAGGGTTAGGGTTAGGGTTAGGGTTAGGGTTAGGGTTAGGGTTAGGGTTAGGGTTAGGGTTAGGGTTAGGGTTAGGGTTAGGGTTAGGGTTAGGGTTAGGGTTAGGGTTAGGGTTAGGGTTAGGGTTAGGGTTAGGGTTAGGGTTAGGGTTAGGGTTAGGGTTAGGGTTAGGGTTAGGGTTAGGGTTAGGGTTAGGGTTAGGGTTAGGGTTAGGGTTAGGGTTAGGGTTAGGGTTAGGGTTAGGGTTAGGGTTAGGGTTAGGGTTAGGGTTAGGGTTAGGGTTAGGGTTAGGGTTAGGGTTAGGGTTAGGGTTAGGGTTAGGGTTAGGGTTAGGGTTAGGGTTAGGGTTAGGGTTAGGGTTAGGGTTAGGGTTAGGGTTAGGGTTAGGGTTAGGGTTAGGGTTAGGGTTAGGGTTAGGGTTAGGGTTAGGGTTAGGGTTAGGGTTAGGGTTAGGGTTAGGGTTAGGGTTAGGGTTAGGGTTAGGGTTAGGGTTAGGGTTAGGGTTAGGGTTAGGGTTAGGGTTAGGGTTAGGGTTAGGGTTAGGGTTAGGGTTAGGGTTAGGGTTAGGGTTAGGGTTAGGGTTAGGGTTAGGGTTAGGGTTAGGGTTAGGGTTAGGGTTAGGGTTAGGGTTAGGGTTAGGGTTAGGGTTAGGGTTAGGGTTAGGGTTAGGGTTAGGGTTAGGGTTAGGGTTAGGGTTAGGGTTAGGGTTAGGGTTAGGGTTAGGGTTAGGGTTAGGGTTAGGGTTAGGGTTAGGGTTAGGGTTAGGGTTAGGGTTAGGGTTAGGGTTAGGGTTAGGGTTAGGGTTAGGGTTAGGGTTAGGGTTAGGGTTAGGGTTAGGGTTAGGGTTAGGGTTAGGGTTAGGGTTAGGGTTAGGGTTAGGGTTAGGGTTAGGGTTAGGGTTAGGGTTAGGGTTAGGGTTAGGGTTAGGGTTAGGGTTAGGGTTAGGGTTAGGGTTAGGGTTAGGGTTAGGGTTAGGGTTAGGGTTAGGGTTAGGGTTAGGGTTAGGGTTAGGGTTAGGGTTAGGGTTAGGGTTAGGGTTAGGGTTAGGGTTAGGGTTAGGGTTAGGGTTAGGGTTAGGGTTAGGGTTAGGGTTAGGGTTAGGGTTAGGGTTAGGGTTAGGGTTAGGGTTAGGGTTAGGGTTAGGGTTAGGGTTAGGGTTAGGGTTAGGGTTAGGGTTAGGGTTAGGGTTAGGGTTAGGGTTAGGGTTAGGGTTAGGGTTAGGGTTAGGGTTAGGGTTAGGGTTAGGGTTAGGGTTAGGGTTAGGGTTAGGGTTAGGGTTAGGGTTAGGGTTAGGGTTAGGGTTAGGGTTAGGGTTAGGGTTAGGGTTAGGGTTAGGGTTAGGGTTAGGGTTAGGGTTAGGGTTAGGGTTAGGGTTAGGGTTAGGGTTAGGGTTAGGGTTAGGGTTAGGGTTAGGGTTAGGGTTAGGGTTAGGGTTAGGGTTAGGGTTAGGGTTAGGGTTAGGGTTAGGGTTAGGGTTAGGGTTAGGGTTAGGGTTAGGGTTAGGGTTAGGGTTAGGGTTAGGGTTAGGGTTAGGGTTAGGGTTAGGGTTAGGGTTAGGGTTAGGGTTAGGGTTAGGGTTAGGGTTAGGGTTAGGGTTAGGGTTAGGGTTAGGGTTAGGGTTAGGGTTAGGGTTAGGGTTAGGGTTAGGGTTAGGGTTAGGGTTAGGGTTAGGGTTAGGGTTAGGGTTAGGGTTAGGGTTAGGGTTAGGGTTAGGGTTAGGGTTAGGGTTAGGGTTAGGGTTAGGGTTAGGGTTAGGGTTAGGGTTAGGGTTAGGGTTAGGGTTAGGGTTAGGGTTAGGGTTAGGGTTAGGGTTAGGGTTAGGGTTAGGGTTAGGGTTAGGGTTAGGGTTAGGGTTAGGGTTAGGGTTAGGGTTAGGGTTAGGGTTAGGGTTAGGGTTAGGGTTAGGGTTAGGGTTAGGGTTAGGGTTAGGGTTAGGGTTAGGGTTAGGGTTAGGGTTAGGGTTAGGGTTAGGGTTAGGGTTAGGGTTAGGGTTAGGGTTAGGGTTAGGGTTAGGGTTAGGGTTAGGGTTAGGGTTAGGGTTAGGGTTAGGGTTAGGGTTAGGGTTAGGGTTAGGGTTAGGGTTAGGGTTAGGGTTAGGGTTAGGGTTAGGGTTAGGGTTAGGGTTAGGGTTAGGGTTAGGGTTAGGGTTAGGGTTAGGGTTAGGGTTAGGGTTAGGGTTAGGGTTAGGGTTAGGGTTAGGGTTAGGGTTAGGGTTAGGGTTAGGGTTAGGGTTAGGGTTAGGGTTAGGGTTAGGGTTAGGGTTAGGGTTAGGGTTAGGGTTAGGGTTAGGGTTAGGGTTAGGGTTAGGGTTAGGGTTAGGGTTAGGGTTAGGGTTAGGGTTAGGGTTAGGGTTAGGGTTAGGGTTAGGGTTAGGGTTAGGGTTAGGGTTAGGGTTAGGGTTAGGGTTAGGGTTAGGGTTAGGGTTAGGGTTAGGGTTAGGGTTAGGGTTAGGGTTAGGGTTAGGGTTAGGGTTAGGGTTAGGGTTAGGGTTAGGGTTAGGGTTAGGGTTAGGGTTAGGGTTAGGGTTAGGGTTAGGGTTAGGGTTAGGGTTAGGGTTAGGGTTAGGGTTAGGGTTAGGGTTAGGGTTAGGGTTAGGGTTAGGGTTAGGGTTAGGGTTAGGGTTAGGGTTAGGGTTAGGGTTAGGGTTAGGGTTAGGGTTAGGGTTAGGGTTAGGGTTAGGGTTAGGGTTAGGGTTAGGGTTAGGGTTAGGGTTAGGGTTAGGGTTAGGGTTAGGGTTAGGGTTAGGGTTAGGGTTAGGGTTAGGGTTAGGGTTAGGGTTAGGGTTAGGGTTAGGGTTAGGGTTAGGGTTAGGGTTAGGGTTAGGGTTAGGGTTAGGGTTAGGGTTAGGGTTAGGGTTAGGGTTAGGGTTAGGGTTAGGGTTAGGGTTAGGGTTAGGGTTAGGGTTAGGGTTAGGGTTAGGGTTAGGGTTAGGGTTAGGGTTAGGGTTAGGGTTAGGGTTAGGGTTAGGGTTAGGGTTAGGGTTAGGGTTAGGGTTAGGGTTAGGGTTAGGGTTAGGGTTAGGGTTAGGGTTAGGGTTAGGGTTAGGGTTAGGGTTAGGGTTAGGGTTAGGGTTAGGGTTAGGGTTAGGGTTAGGGTTAGGGTTAGGGTTAGGGTTAGGGTTAGGGTTAGGGTTAGGGTTAGGGTTAGGGTTAGGGTTAGGGTTAGGGTTAGGTTAGGGTTAGGGTTAGGGTTAGGGTTAGGGTTAGGGTTAGGGTTAGGGTTAGGGTTAGGGTTAGGGTTAGGGTTAGGGTTAGGGTTAGGGTTAGGGTTAGGGTTAGGGTTAGGGTTAGGGTTAGGGTTAGGGTTAGGGTTAGGGTTAGGGTTAGGGTTAGGGTTAGGGTTAGGGTTAGGGTTAGGGTTAGGGTTAGGGTTAGGGTTAGGGTTAGGGTTAGGGTTAGGGTTAGGGTTAGGGTTAGGGTTAGGGTTAGGGTTAGGGTTAGGGTTAGGGTTAGGGTTAGGGTTAGGGTTAGGGTTAGGGTTAGGGTTAGGGTTAGGGTTAGGGTTAGGGTTAGGGTTAGGGTTAGGGTTAGGGTTAGGGTTAGGGTTAGGGTTAGGGTTAGGGTTAGGGTTAGGGTTAGGGTTAGGGTTAGGGTTAGGGTTAGGGTTAGGGTTAGGGTTAGGGTTAGGGTTAGGGTTAGGGTTAGGGTTAGGGTTAGGGTTAGGGTTAGGGTTAGGGTTAGGGTTAGGGTTAGGGTTAGGGTTAGGGTTAGGGTTAGGGTTAGGGTTAGGGTTAGGGTTAGGGTTAGGGTTAGGGTTAGGGTTAGGGTTAGGGTTAGGGTTAGGGTTAGGGTTAGGGTTAGGGTTAGGGTTAGGGTTAGGGTTAGGGTTAGGGTTAGGGTTAGGGTTAGGGTTAGGGTTAGGGTTAGGGTTAGGGTTAGGGTTAGGGTTAGGGTTAGGGTTAGGGTTAGGGTTAGGGTTAGGGTTAGGGTTAGGGTTAGGGTTAGGGTTAGGGTTAGGGTTAGGGTTAGGGTTAGGGTTAGGGTTAGGGTTAGGGTTAGGGTTAGGGTTAGGGTTAGGGTTAGGGTTAGGGTTAGGGTTAGGGTTAGGGTTAGGGTTAGGGTTAGGGTTAGGGTTAGGGTTAGGGTTAGGGTTAGGGTTAGGGTTAGGGTTAGGGTTAGGGTTAGGGTTAGGGTTAGGGTTAGGGTTAGGGTTAGGGTTAGGGTTAGGGTTAGGGTTAGGGTTAGGGTTAGGGTTAGGGTTAGGGTTAGGGTTAGGGTTAGGGTTAGGGTTAGGGTTAGGGTTAGGGTTAGGGTTAGGGTTAGGGTTAGGGTTAGGGTTAGGGTTAGGGTTAGGGTTAGGGTTAGGGTTAGGGTTAGGGTTAGGGTTAGGGTTAGGGTTAGGGTTAGGGTTAGGGTTAGGGTTAGGGTTAGGGTTAGGGTTAGGGTTAGGGTTAGGGTTAGGGTTAGGGTTAGGGTTAGGGTTAGGGTTAGGGTTAGGGTTAGGGTTAGGGTTAGGGTTAGGGTTAGGGTTAGGGTTAGGGTTAGGGTTAGGGTTAGGGTTAGGGTTAGGGTTAGGGTTAGGGTTAGGGTTAGGGTTAGGGTTAGGGTTAGGGTTAGGGTTAGGGTTAGGGTTAGGGTTAGGGTTAGGGTTAGGGTTAGGGTTAGGGTTAGGGTTAGGGTTAGGGTTAGGGTTAGGGTTAGGGTTAGGGTTAGGGTTAGGGTTAGGGTTAGGGTTAGGGTTAGGGTTAGGGTTAGGGTTAGGGTTAGGGTTAGGGTTAGGGTTAGGGTTAGGGTTAGGGTTAGGGTTAGGGTTAGGGTTAGGGTTAGGGTTAGGGTTAGGGTTAGGGTTAGGGTTAGGGTTAGGGTTAGGGTTAGGGTTAGGGTTAGGGTTAGGGTTAGGGTTAGGGTTAGGGTTAGGGTTAGGGTTAGGGTTAGGGTTAGGGTTAGGGTTAGGGTTAGGGTTAGGGTTAGGGTTAGGGTTAGGGTTAGGGTTAGGGTTAGGGTTAGGGTTAGGGTTAGGGTTAGGGTTAGGGTTAGGGTTAGGGTTAGGGTTAGGGTTAGGGTTAGGGTTAGGGTTAGGGTTAGGGTTAGGGTTAGGGTTAGGGTTAGGGTTAGGGTTAGGGTTAGGGTTAGGGTTAGGGTTAGGGTTAGGGTTAGGGTTAGGGTTAGGGTTAGGGTTAGGGTTAGGGTTAGGGTTAGGGTTAGGGTTAGGGTTAGGGTTAGGGTTAGGGTTAGGGTTAGGGTTAGGGTTAGGGTTAGGGTTAGGGTTAGGGTTAGGGTTAGGGTTAGGGTTAGGGTTAGGGTTAGGGTTAGGGTTAGGGTTAGGGTTAGGGTTAGGGTTAGGGTTAGGGTTAGGGTTAGGGTTAGGGTTAGGGTTAGGGTTAGGGTTAGGGTTAGGGTTAGGGTTAGGGTTAGGGTTAGGGTTAGGGTTAGGGTTAGGGTTAGGGTTAGGGTTAGGGTTAGGGTTAGGGTTAGGGTTAGGGTTAGGGTTAGGGTTAGGGTTAGGGTTAGGGTTAGGGTTAGGGTTAGGGTTAGGGTTAGGGTTAGGGTTAGGGTTAGGGTTAGGGTTAGGGTTAGGGTTAGGGTTAGGGTTAGGGTTAGGGTTAGGGTTAGGGTTAGGGTTAGGGTTAGGGTTAGGGTTAGGGTTAGGGTTAGGGTTAGGGTTAGGGTTAGGGTTAGGGTTAGGGTTAGGGTTAGGGTTAGGGTTAGGGTTAGGGTTAGGGTTAGGGTTAGGGTTAGGGTTAGGGTTAGGGTTAGGGTTAGGGTTAGGGTTAGGGTTAGGGTTAGGGTTAGGGTTAGGGTTAGGGTTAGGGTTAGGGTTAGGGTTAGGGTTAGGGTTAGGGTTAGGGTTAGGGTTAGGGTTAGGGTTAGGGTTAGGGTTAGGGTTAGGGTTAGGGTTAGGGTTAGGGTTAGGGTTAGGGTTAGGGTTAGGGTTAGGGTTAGGGTTAGGGTTAGGGTTAGGGTTAGGGTTAGGGTTAGGGTTAGGGTTAGGGTTAGGGTTAGGGTTAGGGTTAGGGTTAGGGTTAGGGTTAGGGTTAGGGTTAGGGTTAGGGTTAGGGTTAGGGTTAGGTTAGGGTTAGGGTTAGGGTTAGGGTTAGGGTTAGGGTTAGGGTTAGGGTTAGGGTTAGGGTTAGGGTTAGGGTTAGGGTTAGGGTTAGGGTTAGGGTTAGGGTTAGGGTTAGGGTTAGGGTTAGGGTTAGGGTTAGGGTTAGGGTTAGGGTTAGGGTTAGGGTTAGGGTTAGGGTTAGGGTTAGGGTTAGGGTTAGGGTTAGGGTTAGGGTTAGGGTTAGGGTTAGGGTTAGGGTTAGGGTTAGGGTTAGGGTTAGGGTTAGGGTTAGGGTTAGGGTTAGGGTTAGGGTTAGGGTTAGGGTTAGGGTTAGGGTTAGGGTTAGGGTTAGGGTTAGGGTTAGGGTTAGGGTTAGGGTTAGGGTTAGGGTTAGGGTTAGGGTTAGGGTTAGGGTTAGGGTTAGGGTTAGGGTTAGGGTTAGGGTTAGGGTTAGGGTTAGGGTTAGGGTTAGGGTTAGGGTTAGGGTTAGGGTTAGGGTTAGGGTTAGGGTTAGGGTTAGGGTTAGGGTTAGGGTTAGGGTTAGGGTTAGGGTTAGGGTTAGGGTTAGGGTTAGGGTTAGGGTTAGGGTTAGGGTTAGGGTTAGGGTTAGGGTTAGGGTTAGGGTTAGGGTTAGGGTTAGGGTTAGGGTTAGGGTTAGGGTTAGGGTTAGGGTTAGGGTTAGGGTTAGGGTTAGGGTTAGGGTTAGGGTTAGGGTTAGGGTTAGGGTTAGGGTTAGGGTTAGGGT
>NW_023493984.1:75000-77952 GCF_013265735.2 Oncorhynchus mykiss | reverse complement strand
CCCTCCCTGGTACCAACACTATCAATACACAACTACCAAACACCCTCCTGGTACCAACACTATCAAGATATAACTACCAAACACCCTCCCTGGTACCAACACTATCAAAGATATAACTACCAAACACCCCCCTGGTACCAACACTATCAAATACACAACTACCAAACACCCCTCCCTGGTACCAACACTATCAAATACACAACTACCAAAACACCCCTCCCTGGTACCAACACTATCAAAGATATAACTACCAAAACACCCTCCCTGGTACCAACACTATCAAAGATATAACTACCAACACCCTCCCTGGTACACAACATATTAAATATAAACTACCAACACCTCCTCCTGTACCAACACTATCAAAGATATAACTACCAAACCCCCTCCCTGGTACCAACACTATCAAAGATATAACTACTACCCAACGCCTCCCTGGTACCAACACTATCAAAGATATAACTACCAAACAGCCCTCCCATGGTACCGACACTATCAAAGATATAACTACCAAACCCCCTCCCTGGTACCAACACTATCAAAGATAACTACCAAACACCCCTCCCTGGTACCAACACTATCAAAGATATAACTACCAAACACCCCTCCCTGGTACCAACACTATCAAATACACAACTACCAAACACCCCTCCTGGTACCCGAATAACCAACACTATTCAAATACACAACTACCAAACAGCCCTCCCTGGTACCAACACTATCAAATACACACTACCAAACACCCCTCCCTGGTACCAACACTATCAAATACACAACTACCAAACAACACCCCTCCCTGGTACCAACACTATCAAAGATTAACTACCAAACACCCCTCCCTGGTACCAACACTATCAAAGATATAACTACCAAACACCCCTCCCTGGTACCAACACTATCAAATACACAACTACCAAACAGCCCTCCCTGGTACCACACTATCAAATACACAACTACCAAACACCCCTCCCTGGTACCAACACTATCAAGATATAACTACCAAACACCCCTCCCTGGTACCAACACTATCAAAGATATAACTACCAAACACCCCTCCCTGGTACCAACACTATCAAATACACAACTACCAAACAGCCCTCCCTGGTACCAACACTATCAAATACACACTACCAAACACCCCTCCCTGGTACCAACACTATCAAAGATATAACTACCAAACACCCCTCCCTGGTACCAACACTATCAAAGATATAACTACCAAACACCCCTCCCTGGTACCAACACTATCAAAGATACAACTACCAAACAGCCCTCCCTGGTACCAACACTATCAAAGATATAACTACCAAACAACCCTCCCTGGTACCAACACTATCAAAGATATAACTACCAAACACCCCTCCCTGGTACCAACACTATCAAAGATATAACTACCAAACAGCCCTCCCTGGTACCAACACTATCAAAGATACAACTACAAACACCCCTCCCTGGTACCAACACTATCAAAGATACAACTACCAAAACCCCTCCCTGGTACCAACACTATCAAAGATATAACTACCAAACAGCCCTCCCTGGTACCAACACTATCAAAGATATAACTACCAAACAGCCCTCCCTGGTACCAACACTATCAAATACACACTACCAAACAGCCCTCCCTGGTACCAACACTATCAAATACACAACTACCAAACACCCTCCCTGGTACCAACACTATCAAAGATATAACTACCAAACACCCTCCCTGGTACCACACTATCAAAGATATAACTACCAAAACACCCCTCCCTGGTACCAACACTATCAAAGATACAACTACCAAACAGCCCTCCCTGGTACCAACACTATCAAGATATAACTACCAAACAACCCTCCCTGGTACCAACACTATCAAAGATATAACTACCAAACACCCCCTCCCTGGTACCAACACTATCAAAGATATAACTACCAAACACCCCTCCCTGTAACCAACACTATCAAAGATATAACTACCAAACACCCCTCCCTGGTACCAACACTATCAAAGATATAACTACCAAACACCCCTCCCTGGTACCAACACTATCAAAGATATAACTACCAAACAACCCTCCCTGGTACCAACACTATCAAAGATATAACTACCAAACACCCCTCCCTGGTACCAACACTATCAAAGATATAACTACCAAACAGCCCTCCCTGGTACCAACACTATCAAAGATATAACTACCAAACAGCCCTCCCTGGTACCAACACTATCAAATACACAACTACCAAACCCCCTCCTGGTACCAACACTATCAAAGATATAACTACCAACACCCCTCCCTGGTACCAACACTATCAAGATATAACTACCAAACACCCCTCCCTGGTACCAACACTATCAAAGATACAACTACCAAACAGCCCTCCCTGGTACCAACACTATCAAAGATATAACTACCAAACAACCCTCCGGTACCAACACTATCAAAGATATAACTACCAAACAGCCCTCCCTGGTACCAACCCTATCAAAGATATAACTACCAACAACCCTCCCTGGTACCAACACTATCAAAGATATAACTACCAAACACCCCTCCCTGGTACCAACACTATCAAAGATATAACTACCAAACAGCCCTCCCTGGTACCAACACTATCAAAGATACAACTACCAAACACCCCTCCCTGGTACCAACACTATCAAAGATATAACTACCAACACCCCTCCCTGGTACCAACACTATCAAATACACAACTACCAAACACCCCTCCCTGGTACCAACACTATCAAATACACAACTACCAAACACCCCTCCCTGGTACCAACACTATCAAAGATATAACTACCAAACACCCCTCCCTGGTACCAACACTATCAAAGATATAACTACCAAACCCCTCCCTGGTACCAACACTATTAAAGATATAACTACCAAACACCCCTCCTGGTACCAACACTATCAAAGATATAACTACCAAACACCCCTCCCTGGTACCAACACTATCAAA
>NW_023493984.1:27500-65000 GCF_013265735.2 Oncorhynchus mykiss | reverse complement strand
GTGTTCTGTTGATGAAGAGTAGTGGTCTGTTGATGAAGAGTAGTGGTCTGTTGATGAAGAGTAGTGGTCTGTTGATGAAGAGTAGTGTTCTGTTGATGAAGAGTAGTGGTCTGTTGATGAAGAGTAGTGTTCTGTTGATGAAGAGTAGTGGTCTGTTGATGAAGAGTAGTGGTCTGTTGATGAAGAGGAGTGTTGATGAAGAGTAGTGGTGATGAAGAGGAGTGTTGATGAAGAGTAGTGGTGATGAAGAGGAGTGTTGATGAAGAGTAGTGGTGATGAAGAGGAGTGTTGATGCTGAAGACATCTTGTCCAGCAGATATTTTCAAGGCAACAGCCTCACATGGGGCCTGGAGTCTTTCCTGGGCCCGGCATCCCGGTAGCAACGGAACTTACGTTTAGGAGTGTTTTAAACGATGCATCGTTCCTGCAACGGCCGAAGAACTTGTGCGCGTTTCCCAAAAACACTACCGAGGGAGAACTTTCACTAAGTGCCTTTGTTGGCCCACGTGTCGATCGATATTCATGGAAAGGCAGCGCTGATCTCGGGTCAGCTTTCTCAATTCATATCTGACCTTTTAATTATAATTATACCACAGTACTGACGACAGATCAGCTCCTAGAGAGATATGATCACCCATAGGCTATGGCTGCAAATATTGAGGCAGATTATTATGTTGAGTATGAGGCCCTAGCCTACCCTATAATAATATACTAAATCACAGATTATAATGCTGAGGATGAGGCCCAATCCTAGAATAATACACTAGATCACAGACTATATTGCTAAGGATGAGGCCCTAGCCTACCCTATAATAATGCACTAGATCACAGATTATAATGCCGAGGATGAGGCCCAAGCCTAGAATAATAAACTAGATCACAGATTATAATGCTGAGGATGAGGCCCTAGCCTAGAATAATACACTAGATCACAGATTATAATGCTGAGGATGAGGCCCTAGCCTACCCTATAATAATACACTAGATCACAGATTATAATGCTGAGGATGAGGCCCTAGCCTACCCTATAATAATACACTAAATCACAGATTATAATGCCTAGGATGAGGCCCAAGCCTAGAATAATACACTACATCACAGATTATAATGCCGAGGATGAGGCCCAAGCCTAGAATAATACACTAGATCACAGATTATATAGCTGAGGATGAGGCCCTACCCTAAAAATAATACACTAGATCACAGATTATAATGCTGAGGATGAGGCCCTACCCTAGAATAATACACTAGATCACAGATTATAATGCTGAGGATGAGGCCCTACCCTAGAATAACACACTAGATCACAGATTATAATGCTGAGGATGAGGCCCTACCCTAGAATAACACACTAGATCACAGATTATAATGCTGAGGATGAGGCCCTACCCTAGAATAACACACTAAATCACAGATTATAATGCTGAGGATGAGGCCCTACCCTAGAATAACACACTAGATCACAGATTATAATGCTGAGGATGAGGCCCTACCCTAGAATAACACACTAAATCACAGATTATAATGCTGAGGATGAGGCCCTACCCTAGAATAACACACTAAATCACAGATTTTAATGCTGAGGATGAGGCCCTACCCTAGAATAACACACTAAATCACAGATTATAATGCTGAGGATGAGGCCCTACCCTAGAATAATACACTAGATCACAGATTATAATGCTGAGGATGAGGCCCTACCCTAGAATAATACACTAGATCACAGATTATATAGCTGAGGATGAGGCCCTACCCTAAAATAATACACTAGATCACAGATTATAATGCTGAGGATGAGGCCCTACCCTAGAATAATACACTAGATCACAGATTATAATGCTGAGGATGAGGCGCTACCCTAGAATAATACACTAGATCACAGATTATAATGCTGAGGATGAGGCCCTACCCTAGAATAATACACTAGATCACAGATTATAATGCTGAGGATGAGGCCCTACCCTAGAATAATGCACTAGATCACATATTTTAATGCTGAGGATGAGGCCCTACCCTAGAATAACACACTAAATCACAGATTATAATGCTGAGGATGAGGCCCTACCCTAGAATATTACACTAGATCACAGATTATAATGCTGAGGATGAGGCCCTACCCTAGAATAACACACTAAATCACAGATTTTAATGCTGAGGATGAGGCCCATACCCTAGAATAACACACTAACTCACAGATTATAATGCTGAGGATGAGGCCCTACCCTAGAATAATGCACTAATTCACATATTTTTAATGCTGAGGATGAGGCCCTACCCTAGAATAACACACTAAATCACAGATTATAATGCTGAGGATGAGGCCCTACCCCTAGAATAATGCACTAGATCACATATTTTAATGCTGAGGATGAGGCCCTACCCTAGAATAACACACTAAATCACAGATTATAATGCTGAGGATGAGGCCCTACCCTAGAATAACACACTAAATCACAGATTATAATGCTGAGGATGAGGCCCTACCCTAGAATAACACACTAGATCACAGATTATAATGCTGAGGATGAGGCCCCCTACCCTAGAATAACACACTAGATCACAGATTATAATGCTGAGGATGAGGCCCTACCCTAGAATAACACACTAAATCACAGATTCGGAACATCATTGTGCACATCTTGTTCCACATCATAAAATATATTTTTGGACCAAATGACAGCCAGTAATCTAAAATGAACAAATATAACCATTTATTGATCAAGAAATTGATTTCCATATTATTTAAATATATTGGTTTATGAAGCCCGTCGTGTTTTTATGTTGTAATCCAGGTGTCTGGGTTTCCATGTGAACCATTTTATTGTCCTTCACTTGATTGTAAACTTTGCATTCGTAGTCATCTTCGTTCTGAAATTATCAGCGGCCATAGAGAGAGACAGATAAACATGTTGATTCTACGTTAAGCGGAGATCTTCTGCGTATAAAGTTATGCGGAAGGGTAAACAACAACAACAACAAAACAAACGACACACTTAGTGGTTAAATGTTCTGAGGCGGGAAAAGACAAAGTGTTTTCAAGTACAATTTTACATAATGATGATTTTAGGAAACAGCTCTGAGATTTAACGACGCTCCTACGAAGGGTTTAACCGTGAATTTAGTATTAAGATGTATTCGGGGGGAAAACTCCAGGCCCAAGTCAGGAAGACGCCTCCAAACATCCAGGTCCTGGAGACGTCATGAAAGCAAATGACTTCATACTGCATCAAAATTATTCAGGAGTCCAGCAACAAAACAGAACAAACAAAATATTAAGATTTAACCTTGAATGTTAAAAACTCTGCCATTTTTCCAAAGCGGTTGTTCCTGAAATGGGGATGGAATGAACAATATGAAGGTTAGTTAGCCAGAGAGAGAGAGAGAGAGAGAGAGAGAGAAAGAGAGAGAGAGAGAGAGAGAGAGAGAGAGAGAGAGAGAGAGAGACAGAGAGAGAGAGAGAGACAGAGGGAGAGAGAGAGAGAGAGAGAGAGAGAGAGAGAGAGAGGAAGAGAGAGAGAGAGAGGAGAGAGAGAAAGAGAGAGAGAGAGAGAGAGAGACAGAGAGAGAGAGAGAGAGAGACAGAGAAAGAGAGAGAGAAAGAAAGAGAGAGAGGGGGGACAAAGATCGACTAACTTGACAATCGTCTGTAGCCGCGGAAAGCTGATACACGGTAACTTCCTGAAAGGAAAAGAAACAAGCCAGAAAACTCAATGAAGACCAGTGTGTGTGTGTCTGTGTGTGTGTGTGTGTGTGTGTGTGTGTGTGTGTGTGTGTGTGTGAGTGTGTGTGTCTGTGTGTATAGCCTACCTGGGGTCTGGAAGTTGATTCTGCATGGCTCCACAGCAACAGTAGGATGGTGTGTGTGTGTGTGTGTGTGTGTGTATAGTCTACAAGGGGTTTAAAGTTGATTCTGCGTAGCTCCACAGCAACAGTAGGATGGTGTGTGTGTGTGTGTGTGTGTGTCTCTGTGTGTGTGTGTGTGTGTGTCTGTGTGTATAGCCTACCTGGGGTCTGGAAGTTGATTCTGCGTAGCTCCACAGGATCTGTAGGATGGTGAGAGGACATGGCCTTGCTGCAGGGGAAACTAGCCTTCCTTCCCTCTGCCTCAGCTCTTTTCCTGAAACACACACACACACACACACACACACACACACACACACACACACACACACAGACAGATGCACACACACACTGGGAGTTACACACACTACCTCAGGTTTGCTCTATAAAAAAGGAAAAACCAAAACATCTAACTCTAACATATCACATGACCTAGTCTATCTAACTCTAACATATCACATTACCTAGTCTATCTAACTCTAACCTATCACATGACCTAGTCTATCTAACTCTAACCTATCACATGACCTAGTCTATCTAACTCTAACATATCACATGACCTAGTCTATCTAACTCTAACCTATCACATGACCTAGTCTATCTAACTCTAACCTATCACATGACCTAGTCTATCTAACTCTAACCTATCACATGACCTAGTCTATCTAACTCTAACCTATCACATGACCTAGTCTATCTAACTCTAACCTATCACATGACCTAGTCTATCTAACTCTAACCTATCACATGACCTAGTCTATCTAACTCTAACCTATCACATGACCTAGTCTATCTAACTCTAACCTATCACATGACCTAGTCTATCTAACTCTAACATATCACATGACCTAGTCTATCTAATTCTAACCTATCACATGACCTAGTCTATCTAACTCTAACATATCACATGACCTAGTCTATCTAACGCTAACCTATCACATGACCTAGTCTATCTAACTCTAACCTATCACATGACCTAGTCTATCTAACTCTAACATATCACATTACCTAGTCTATCTAACTCTAACCTATCACATGACCTAGTCTATCTAACTCTAACATATCACATGACCTAGTCTATTTAACTCTAACCTATCACATGACCTAGTCTATCTAACTCTAACATATCACATGACCTAGTCTATCTAGCTCTAACCTATCACATGACCTAGTCTATCTAACTCTAACCTATCACATGACCTAGTCTATCTAACTCTAACCTATCACATGACCAGGTCTATCTAACTCTAACCTATCACATGACCTAGTCTATCTAACGCTAACCTATCACATGACCTAGTCTATCTAACTCTAACCTATCACATGACCTAGTCTATCTAACTCTAACCTATCACATGACCTAGTCTATCTAACTCTAACCTATCACATGACCTAGTCTATCTAACTCTAACATATCACATGACCTAGTCTATCTGACTCTAACCTATCACATGACCTAGTCTATCTAACTCTAACCTATCACATGACCTAGTCTATTTAACTCTAACCTATCACATGACCTAGTCTATCTAACTCTAACCTATCACATGACCTAGTCTATCTAACTCTAACCTATCACATTACCTAGTCTATCTAACTCTAATCTGATATGACCAAGTCTGGTATGAACTTGAATATGACCTACCCATCAGTCTAGCTATCATTCCACTCCTTGGTCTAGTCTGGGTACCAGTCAGCTATCATTCCACTCCATGGTCTAGTCTGGGTACCAGCCAGCTATCATTCCACTCCTTGGTCTAGTCTGGTACCAGTCAGCTATCATTCCACTCCTTGGTCTAGTCTGGATACCAGTCAGCTATCATTCCACTCCTTGGTCTAGTCTGGGTACCAGTCAGCTATCATTCCACTCCTTGGTCTAGTCTGGTACCAGTCAGCTATCATTCCACTCCTTGGTCTAGTCTGGATACCAGTCAGCTATCATTCCACTCCTTGGTCTAGTCTGGGTACCAGTCAGCTATCATTCCACTCCTTGGTCTAGTCTGGGTAACAGTCAGCTATCATTCCACTCCTTGGTCTAGTCTGATACCAGTCAGATATAATTCCACTCCTTGGTCTAGTCTGGATACCAGTCAGTCTAGCTATCATTCTACTCCTCGGTCTAGTCTGGATACCAGTCAGTCTAGCTATCATTCCACTCCTTGGTCTCATCTGGATACCAGTCAGCTATCATTCCACTCCTTGGTCTAGCCTGGATGCCAGTCAGCGATCATTCCACTCCTTGGTCTCGTCTGTGGAGTGGAATGATAGCTGACTGGTATCCAGGCTAGACCAAGGAGTGGAATGATAGCTGACTGGTATCCAGACTAGACCAAGGAGTGGAATGATAGCTGACTGGTATCCAAACTAGACCAAGGAGTAGAATGATAGCTGACTGGTACCCAGACTAGACCAAGGAGTGGAATGATAGCTGACTGGTATCCAGATGAGACCAAGGAGTGGAATGATAGCGGACTGGTATCCAGGCTAGACCAAGGAGTGGAATGATAGCTGACTGATATCCAGGCTAGACCAAGGAGTGGAATGATAGCAGACTGGTATCCAGGCTAGACCAAGGAGTGGAATGATAGCTGACTGGTATCCAGGCTAGACCAAGGAGTGGAATGATAGCTGACTGGTATCCAGGCTAGACCAAGGACTGGAATGATAGCTGACTGGTAGCCAGGCTAGACCAAGGAGTGGAATGATAGCTGACTGGTCTCCAGGCTAGACCAAGGAGTGGAATGATAGCTGACTGGTATCCAGACTAGACCAAGGAGTGGAATGATAGCTGACTGGTATCCATACTAGACCAAGGAGTGGAATGATAACTGACTGGTATCCAGGCTAGACCAAGGAGTGGAATGATGGCTGACTGGTATCCAGACGAGACCAAGGAGTGGAATGATAGCTGACTGGTATTCAGATGAGATCAAGGAGTGGAATGATAGCTGACTGGTATCCAGACTAGACCAAGGAGTGGAATGATATCTGACTGGTATCCAGACTAGACCAAGGAGTGGAATGATAGCTGACTGACTGATATCCAGAAGAGACCAAGGAATGGAATGATAGCTGACTGGTATCCAGACGAGACCAAGGAGTGGAATGATAGCTGACTGGTATCCAGGCTAGACCAGGGAGTGGAATGATAGCTGACTGGTATCCAGGCTAGACCAAGGAGTGGAATGATAGCTGACTGACTGGTATCCAGACGAGACCAAGGAGTGGAATGATAGCTGACTGGTATCCAGACGAGACCAAGGAGTGGAATGATAGCTGGCTGGTATCCAGACGAGACCATGGAGTGGAATGATAGCTGACTGGTATCCAGATGAGACCAAGGAGTGGAATGATAGCTAGACTGACTGGTATCCAGACTAGACCGAGGAGTGGAATGATATCTGACTGGTATCCAGACTAGACCAAGGAGTGGAATGATAGCTGACTGACTGGTATCCAGACGAGACCAAGGAATGGAATGATAGCTGACTTGTATCCAGACGAGACTGACTGACTGGTATCTGACTGACTGGTATCCAGACGAGACCAAGGAGTGGAATGATAGCTGACTGGTATCCAGACGAGACCATGGAGTGGAATGACACAGGCTACATATTACCAGGTGTAGGGAGTAAACTGACTGGTACCTAGGCTACATATTACCAGGTGTAGGGAGTAAAACTGACTGGTACCTAGGCTACATATTACCAGGTGTAGGGAGTAAACTGACTGGTACCTAGGCTACATATTACCAGGTGTAGGGAGTAAACTGACTGGTACCCAGGCTACATATTACCAGGTGTAGGGAGTTAAACTGACTGGTACCTAGGCTACATATTACCAGGTGTAGGGAGTAAACTGACTGGTACCCAGGCTACATATTAACAGGTGTAGGGAGTAAACTGACTGGTACCCAGGCTACATATTACCAGGTGTATGGAGTAAAACTGACTGGTACCCAGGCTACATATTACCAGGTGTAGGGAGTAAAACTGACTGGTACCTAGGCTACATATTAACAGGTGTAGGGAGTAAACTGACTGGTACCCAGGCTACATATTACCAGGTGTATGGAGTAAAACTGACTGGTACCCAGGCTACATATTAACAGGTGTAGGGAGTAAACTGACTGGTACCCAGGCTACATATTACCAGGTGTATGGAGTAAAACTGACTGGTACCTAGGCTACATATTACCAGGTGTAGGGAGTAAAACTGACTGGTACCTAGGCTACATATTACCAGGTGTAGGGAGTAAACTGACTGGTACCCAGGCTACATATTAACAGGTGTAGGGAGTAAACTGACTGGTACCCAGGCTACATATTACCAGGTGTATGGAGTAAAACTGACTGGTACCCAGGCTACATATTACCAGGTGTAGGGAGTAAACTGACTGGTACCCAGGCTACATATTAACAGGTGTATGGAGTAAAACTGACTGGTACCCAGGCTACATATTACCAGGTGTAGGGAGTAAACTGACTGGTACCCAGGCTACATATTAACAGGTGTAGGGAGTAAAACTGACTGGTACCCAGGCTACATATTACCAGGTGTAGGGAGTAAACTGACTGGTACCCAGGCTACATATTACCAGGTGTAGGGAGTAAACTAACTGGTACCCAGGCTACATATTACCAGGTGTAGGGAGTAAAACTGACTGGTACCCAGGCTACATATTACCAGGTGTAGGGAGTAAAACTGACTGGTACCCAGGCTACATATTACCAGGTGTAGGGAGTAAACTGACTGGTACCCAGGCTACATATTACCAGGTGTAGGGAGTAAAACTGACTGGTACCCAGGCTACATATTACCAGGTGTATGGAGTAAAACTGACTGGTACCCAGGCTACATATTACCAGGTGTAGGGAGTAAAACTGACTGGTACCCAGGCTACATATTACCAGGTGTAGGGAGTAAACTGACTGGTACCCAGGCTACATATTACCAGGTGTAGGGAGTAAAACTGACTGGTACCCAGGCTACATATTACCAGGTGTAGGGAGTAAAACTGACTGGTACCCAGGCTACATATTACCAGGTGTAGGGAGTAAACTGACTGGTACCCAGGCTACATATTACTAGGTGTAGGGAGTAAACTGACTGGTACCCAGGCTACATATTACCAGGTGTAGGGAGTAAAACTGACTGGTACCCAGGCTACATATTACCAGGTGTATGGAGGGAAAACGATATACTAAATATTGTGCTTCAGTTTCATTTCTTTGCACTATAGTTTCAACATAGCATGATTCTAACAGCTGTAACCTAGGTAACATGATGGTAATCAGAATCTCTAACGGGATAGTAATGAGTGTATCCTTCTTCTTACCTGTCTGGTTTACTGGGTCAACGAAGCAGAGTGAGCAGAACAAGAGAAAGAAATATCATGTTATGATATTGAGAGTTGATCAGAAACCTGAAACTGTCTGTACATTAGTAGTGCTTTCCTCCTCTCCTCTCCTCTCCTCTCCTCTCCTCTCCTCTCCTCTCCTCTCCTCTCCTCTCCTCTCCTCTCCTCTCCTCTCCTCTCCTCACCTCTTGAAGAGTAGGATGGCGATGACGATGCAGACAATGAAGATGACAGCCATTACCGGCCCCACCACCCACAGAAGCCCCTCCTCCTCATCTACGATTGGCTGAGGGTCCACGTCATTGGAGGTCACGGGGTCAGAATAGGGGCTGGTTGAATACATTGTCTAGAGAGAGAGGGAGAGCGAGAGAGAGAGGTTAGAGAGAGGGTGTGTGTGTGTGTGTGTGTGTGTGTGTGTGTGTGTGTGCACGCCCGCGTGTGTGTTTGGTTAGAGAGAGTGTGTGTTATCTGAGGCATACTCGTGTGATGAGTAACTTAAAAACCTGAAAACTTGTTAGCTAATGACGAGGCTTTAGCTCAGTGGGCTAACAGAGAGACGCAGGTTTGACCCCAGGCCAGCACGAAGAACACATGCTTCTGGTGTGTGTCTGCTAATGTGTGTGTGTGTATGTGTGTATGTGTATGTGTGTGTGTGTGTGTGTGTGAGTGTGTGTGTCCACTCCCAGCCCAAACCCACATTATTAGACAGGTCTAGCAGCGCCAGCACGAAGAACACATATTCCTGTCCGTTTTGCAGGGGGCGGTTCCGGAACTCTCCATAGCTCCTCCCATCACCGAGGGTGAACTCCTGGGGGAGGATCTTAAAGTGGGCGGAAACATAGGCCCTGGGATCTGATTGGCTGGCCGGGACCTGACGACGGACACGCAGCGCCTGGCTCACACTGGTCCTGTTGATCTCTTTCAGGAGCTGGAGGAGAGGGGGGAGTAGAGATGGATAGACAGAGGGGAGGAGAGGATAGAGAGAGGGGAGAAGAGGATAGAGATGGATAGAGAGAGGGGAGAAGAGGATAGAGAGAGGGGAGGATAGAGAGAGAGGAGGAGAGGATAGAGAGAGGGGAGGAGAGGATAGAGATGGATAGACAGAGGGGAGGAGAGGATAGAGAGAGGGGAGGAGGGGGTAGAGAGAGGGGAGGAGAGGATAGAGAGAAGGGAGGAGAGGATAGAGAGAGGGGAGGGGAGGAGAGGATAGAGAGAGGGGAGGAGAGGATAGAGAGAGGGGAGGAGAGGATAGAGAGAGGGGAGGAGAGGATAGAGATGGATAGACAGAGGGGAGGAGGGGATAGAGAGAGGGGAGGAGAGGATAGAGAGAGGGGAGGAGGGGATAGAGAGAGGGGAGGAGAGGATAGAGATGGATAGACAGAGGGGAGGAGGGGATAGAGAGAGGGGAGGAGAGGATAGAGAGAGGGGAGGAGAGGATAGAGAAAGTGGAGGAGAGGATAGAGAAAGGGGAGAAGAGGATAGAGAGAGGGGAGGAGAGGATAGAGAGAGGGGAGGAGAGGATAGAGACAGGGGAGGAGGGGATAGAGATGGATAGAGAAAGGGGAGGAGAGGATAGAGAGAGGGGAGGAGAAGATAGAGAGAGGGGATAGAGATGGATAGAGAGAGGGGAGGAGAGGTAGAATTGAGAGAGATGGATAGAGAGAGGAGAGGAGGGGATATAGATGGATAGAGATTGATAGAAAGATGAGAGGAGAGGTAGAAGGGAGAGAGATGGATAGAGAGAGGAGAGGAAATATAGGGATAGAAAGAGGTGGTGAGAGGGGGTTAAAGGAGAGGAGGAGATGAGAGAGAAGAGAGGAGGAGAGGAGAGGAGGAGAGAGGGGGAGAGAGGAGGAGAGGAGAGGAGGAGAGAGAGGAGGTTAAATGTTATTAACAATGGTATCTGGTTATTACCCATCATCATCATCATCATCTTCATATTGTGTTATCTGGTTATTGCCCATCATTATCGTCTTCATATTGTGTTATCATTATCATCTTCATATTGTGTTATCTGGTTATTACCCATCATTATCATCTTCATATTGTGTTATCTGGTTATTACCCCATTATCATCATCGTCATGTTGTGTTATCTGGTTATTACCCATCATCATCATCATCATCATCATCTTCATATTGTGTTATCATTATCACCTTCATATTGTGTTATCTGGTTATTACCCATCATTATCATCTTAATATTGTGTTATCTGGTTATTACCCATCATTATCATCTTCATATTGTGTTATCTGGTTATTACCCCATTATTATCATCTTCATATTGTGTTATCTGGTTATTACCCATCATTATCATCTTCATATTGTGTTATCTGGTTATTACCCATCATTATCATCTTCATATTGTGTTATCTGGTTATTACCCCATTATTATCATCTTCATGTTGTGTTATCTGGTTATTAACAATCATTATCATCTTCATATTGTGTTATCTGGTTATTACCCATCATTATCATCTTCATATTGTGTTATCTGGTTATTACCCCATCATTATCATCTTCATATTGTGTTATCATTATCATCTTCATATTGTGTTATCTGGTTATTACCCATCATTATCATCTTCATATTGTGTTATCTGGTTATTACCCCATTATTATCATCTTCATATTGTGTTATCTGGTTATTACCCATCATTATCATCTTCATATTGTGTTATCTGGTTATTACCCCCTTATTATCATCTTCATATTGTGTTATCTGGTTATTACCCATCATCATCATCATCATCTTCATATTGTGTTATCATTATCACCTTCATATTGTGTTATATGGTTATTACCCATCATGATCATCTTCATATTGTGTTATCTGGTTATTACCCATTATTATCATCTTCATATTGTGTTATCTGGTTATTACCCCATTATTATCATCTTCATGTTGTGTTATCTGGTTATTACCCATCATCATCATCATCATCTTCATATTGTGTTATCATTATCACCTTCATATTGTGTTATATGGTTATTACCCATCATGATCATCTTCATATTGTGTTATCTGGTTATTACCCCCTTATTATCATCTTCATATTGTGTTATCTGGTTATTACCCCATTATTATCATCTTCATATTGTGTTATCTGGTTATTACCCATTATTATCATCTTCATATTGTGTTATCTGGTTATTACCCCATTATTATCATCTTCATGTTGTGTTATCTGGTTATTAACAATCATTATCATCTTCATATTGTGTTATCTGGTTATTACCCCATCATTATCATCTTCATATTGTGTTATCATTATCATCTTCATATTGTGTTATCTGGTTATTACCCATCATTATCATCTTCATATTGTGTTATCTGGTTATTACCCCATTATTATCATCTTCATATTGTGTTATCTGGTTATTACCCATCATTATCATCTTCATATTGTGTTATCTGGTTATTACCCCCTTATTATCATCTTCATATTGTGTTATCTGGTTATTACCCATCATCATCATTATCATCATCTTCATATTGTGTTATCATTATCACCTTCATATTGTGTTATATGGTTATTACCCCCTTATTATCATCTTCATATTGTGTTATCTGGTTATTACCCCATTATTATCATCTTCATATTGTGTTATCTGGTTATTACCCATTATTATCATCTTCATATTGTGTTATCTGGTTATTACCCCATTATTATCATCTTCATGTTGTGTTATCTGGTTATTAACAATCATTATCATCTTCATATTGTGTTATCTGGTTATTACCCATCATTATCATCTTCATATTGTGTTATCTGGTTATTACCCCATTATTATCATCTTCATGTTGTGTTATCTGGTTATTACCAATCATTATCATCTTCATATTGTGTTATCATTATCATCTTCATATTGTGTTATCTGGTTATTACCCCATCATTATCATCTTCATATTGTGTTATCGTTATCATCTCCATCATCATGCAGTATCTCACCTCATCTAGGTTCATCTGATCAGGGTTGTCACCAGGCTTCAAGAACTTCCCTCCTCTCTGTTTCTTCAGAGGAACCACCACCACATAGTAGCCCCTGGCAACAACAACACAACACTTCAGTTATCATGTACAGCTGGGATCATCAACTAGATTCACCTTAATGATGGTCGACTACAGGGATCATCAACTAGATTCACCTTAACGATGGTCGACTACAGTACAGAGATCATCAACTAGATTTACCTTAATGATGGTCGACGACAGAGATCATCAACTAGATTCACCTTAATGATGGTCAACTACAGTACAGAGATCATCAACTAGATTCACCTTAATGATGGTCGACGACAGAGATCATCAACTAGATTCACCTTAATGATGGTCAACTACAGTACAGAGATCATCAACTAGATTCACCTTAATGATGGTCGACTACAGAGATCATCAACTAGATTCACCTTAATGATGGTCGACTACAGAGATCATCAACTAGATTCACCTTAATGATGGTCGACTACAGAGATTATCAACTAGATTCACCTTAATGATGGTCGACTACAGAGATCATCAACTAGATTCACCTTAATGATGGTCGACTACAGAGATCATCAACTAGATTCACCTTAATGATGGTTGACGACAGAGATCATCAACTAGATTCACCTTAATGATGGTCGACGACAGAGATCATCAACTAGATTCACCTTAATGATGGTTGACGACAGAGATCATCAACTAGATTCACCTTAATGATGGTTGACGACAGAGATCATCAACTAGATTCACCTTAATGATGGTTGACGACAGAGATCATCAACTAGATTCAGCCTCAGGCTAATTTTTTCTTGAGCGGATGGTCAGGGACCCCGGAACATAATTACAAATAATTTATAGACTGCAAATTGACCGCAAGGAGCCCATTTGGTGTTGGAGGGCCAGTAGGAGGCGCACTTTCCTCTGGTATAAAAAATAAAGAAATATCCCAATGCCCCATGGCAGTGATTGGGGACATTGCCCTGTGTAGGATGATGTCTTTCGGATGGGACGTTAAACAGGTATTCTGACTCTCTGTGGTCACTAAAGATCCTATGGTACTTATCATAAGAGTAGGGTTGTTAACCCCCGATGTCCTGGCTAAATTCCCAATCTGGCCCTCAAACCATCACGGTCACCTAATCATCCTCAGCTTCCAATTGGCTCATTCATTCCCCCTCCTCTCCCCTGTAACTATTCCCCAGGTCGTTGCTGTAAATGAGAACGTTGTCTCAGTCAACTGACCTGGTAAAATAAGGGTTCAATAAATACAAACAACCATATACAGAATCTCTCTATTATACGTGGGAATACATTGGAACACATTTCCTACATTAAAATCACTTGGCGCTGAAATGCTGCTGTTTTTACAGCCTTTATGTTCAACAATAACTTATTTTATTTTTTATTTTTTTATAGTTGGTCCTAAAATTTTGGAGGGACCAAATAAATAAAATCACAAGCAGGCCACCAGTTGGGGAACCCTGATGTACTGTCTCCCTCCCTCCCTCCCTCTCTCCCTCCCTCCCTCACCTGACGGTAGTGGTGGTCTGTACGGGCGGTAGTTGAACCCTCCCCCCCCTCCCTCCCACTCTCTCTCCCTCCCTCCCTCCCTCCCTCCCACTCTCCCTCCCTCCCTCCCTCCCACTCTCCCTCCCACTCTCCCTCCCCCCTCCCTCCCTCACCTGACGGTAGTGGTGGTCTGTACGGGCGGTAGTTGAACCCTCCCTCCCTCCCTCCCCCCTCCCTCCCTCACTCCCTCCCTCCCTCCCTCCCTCCCTCCCTCCCTCCCTCCCTCCCTCCCTCACCTGACGGTAGTGGTGGTCTGTACGGGCGGTAGTTGAACCGTCACCATCCCGTCTGCGTTGGTCTTCCCCACCAGCGTGGGTTTGGAACGCAGCACGTCCGGGGCGGTCGTCACGGTTACGCGGTGCTGTAGACCTCCGGCACTGTTGCCACGGTTAGTCAACAGGAAGGAGTACTGTGTTTCCGGCTGCAGACCTGTTATCAGCTTCTGGTTCTGTTTACCATCCACCTCAACACTCTGACCCTTACCATACAGGATCTATTGAGAGAGAGAGAGATAATCAACACCCTGACCCTTACCATACAGGATCTATTGAGAGAGAGAGAGATAATCAACACCCTGACCCTTACCATACAGGATCTATAGAGAGACAGAGATAATCAACACCCTGACCCTTACCATACAGGCTCTATAGAGAGACAGAGATAATCAACACCCTGACCCTTACCATACAGGATCTATAGAGAGACAGAGATAATCAACACCCTGACCCTTACCATACAGGATCTATAGAGAGACAGAGATAATCAACACCCTGACCCTTACCATACAGGATCTATTGAGAGAGAGAGAGATAATCAACACCCTGACCCTTACCATACAGGATCTATAGAGAGACAGAGATAATCAACACCCTGACCCTTACCATACAGGATCTATAGAGAGACAGAGATAATCAACACCCTGACCCTTACCATACAGGATCTATAGAGAGAGAGAGATAATCAACACTCTGACCCTTACCATACAGGATCTATAGAGAGAGAGAGATAATCAACACCTTGACCCTTACCATACAGGATCTATAGAGAGAGAGATAATCAACACCCTGACCCTTACCATACAGGATCTATTGAGAGAGAGAGAGAGATAATCAACACCCTGACCCTTACCATACAGGATCTATAGAGAGACAGAGATAATCAACACCCTGACCCTTACCATACAGGATCTATAGAGAGACAGAGATAATCAACACCCTGACCCTTACCATACAGGATCTATAGAGAGACAGAGATAATCAACACCCTGACCCTTACCATACAGGATCTATAGAGAGACAGAGATAATCAACACCCTGACCCTTACCATACAGGATCTATAGAGAGACAGAGATAATCAACACTCTGACCCTTACCATACAGGATATATTGAGAGAGAGAGAGATAATCAACACCCTGACCCTTACCATACAGGATCTATAGAGAGACAGAGATAATCAACACCCTGACCCTTACCATACAGGATCTATAGAGAGACAGAGATAATCAACACTCTGACCCTTACCATACAGGATCTATAGAGAGACAGAGATAATCAACACTCTGACCCTTACCATACAGGATCTATAGAGAGAGAGAGATAATCAACACCCTGACCCTTACCATACAGGATCTATAGAGAGAGAGCGAGATAATCAACACACTGACCCTTACCATACAGGATCTATAGAAAGAGAGATAATCAACACCCTGACCCATACCATACAGGATCTCTAGAGAGAGAGAGATAATAAACACACACCATCTAAAGTCCCTGTAACTCACCGTAAAAGGCTGGGAGGGTGTTTTGTCTCGTATCTCCCAGGTCAGCAGGACTGAGTTCTTCATGGCAGCCTTCACTCTGAAGTTAGTAGCAAACACTGTGGAGAGGAACATAGAAAACAACAGTATGACTCCGCAGACTGTTCTTAGATCATAGAAATACAACCCATAGAACTGGGGCCTATCCCCATTCAAGTCACTGATGGACTTTTTAATATGGATTCTATTTCTACGCTTTCAATCTCCTTATAGGATCCAGATCCGGGTTCCAATACTATTTTCACATGTTTTTATCTGGGCTTGATTCAAATCCAATCAAATCAAATGTATTTATAAAGCCCTTCGTACATCAGCTGATATCTCAAAGTGCTGTACAGAAACCCAGCCTAAAACCCCCAAACAGCAAGCAATGCAGGTGTAGAAGCACGGTGGCTAGGAAAAACTCCCTAGAAAGGCCAAAACCTAGGAAGAAACCTAGAGAGGAACCAGGCTCTGTGTCCATGCTGTTTATGACTGGCTGAACCACAAAACAATTGGAACCTAGGAAGAAACCTAGAGAGGAACCAGGCTATGTGGGGTGGCCTGGAGCCATGGAACCAGTAGTCTGAAGGAGTGCCATCCTCAGCCCACCAGGCACTCCAGGCAGGCCAGAGCAAACGCTGAAAGTACATATTTTAAAGAGTTCTAATAGTATCTGAACCCAGGTCTGAGAGAAACAGGTAATATCTTACCTGTATTTTACAGTTTCTGGTTTCCAGTTTCCAGTTTCTGGTTTCCAGTTTCTAGTTTCCAGTTTCCGGTTTCTGGTTTCTAGTTTCTGGTTTCTGGTTTCCGGTTTCCGGCTTCCGGCTTCCGGTTTCCGGTTTCCGGTTTCCGGTTTCTGGTTTCTAGTTTCTAGTTTCTGGTTTCTGGTTTCTAGTTTCTAGTTTCTAGTTTCTGGTTTCTGGTTTCTGGTTTCTAGTTTCTAGTTTCTAGTTTCTGGTTTCTTGTTTCTAGTTTCTGGTTTCTAGTTTCTAGTTTCTGGTTTCTAGTTTCTAATTTCTAGTTTCTGTCTGTCCAGAAATACAGTCTAGAAGTGATGTCAGCTTGACTGGATAATGAGATGTGACTAGAATTCCTTACCTTGTCAGCTGAAGGAGACAGAACACATATTAAGACTACAGACCAGACTGACAAGACAGACAAGAACAAAACAGACTTACGGCGACGCTGTAACGTGTTCGGTAGGGTGTGTGGGTGAGTATTTCCACTGAGTTTGACGTGAGGTAATGTACAGTGTGGAGGAAAGAGTGTGTTTAGGATGGGGGGGGGGGGGCAGAAATGGAAGATGGTTGTTGGGTAGTTGCTCAAAGGTGGTAGTGAGTGAGTGTGTGTGTGTGTGTGTGTGTGTGTGTGTGTGTGTGTGTGTGTGTGTGTGTGTGTGTGTGTGTGTGTGTCTGTGTGTGTGCGTGTGAATGTGTGTGTGTGTGTGTGTGAGAGTGTGTGAGTGTGTTTGTGTGTGTGTGTGTGTGAGTGTGTGTGTGTGTGAGTGTGTGTGTGTGTGAGAGTGAGTGTGTGTGAGTGTGTTTTTGAGTGTGTGAGTGTGTGTGTGTGTGTGTGTGTGTGTGTGTGAGTGTGTGAGTGTGTGAGTGTGTGTGTGTGTGTGTGAGTGTGTGTGTGTGTGTGTGTGTGTGTGTGTGTGTGTGTGTGTGAGTGTGTGAGTGTGTGTGTGTGTGTGTGTGTGTGAGTGTGTGTGTGTGAGTGTGTGTGTGTGTGTGTGTGTGTGTGTGTGTGTGAGTGTGTGTGTGTGTGAGTGTGTGTGTGTGTGTGTGTGTGTGTGTGCGTGTGAATGTGTGTGTGTGTGTGTGTGAGAGTGTGTGAGTGTGTTTGTGTGTGTGTGTGTGTGAGTGTGTGTGTGTGTGAGTGTGTGTGTGTGTGAGAGTGAGTGTGTGTGAGTGTGTTTTTGAGTGTGTGAGTGTGTGTGTGTGTGTGTGTGTGTGTGTGTGAGTGTGTGAGTGTGTGAGTGTGTGTGTGTGTGTGTGAGTGTGTGTGTGTGTGTGTGTGTGTGTGTGTGTGTGTGTGTGTGTGTGTGAGTGTGTGAGTGTGTGTGTGTGTGTGTGTGTGTGAGTGTGTGTGTGTGAGTGTGTGTGTGTGTGTGTGTGTGTGTGTGTGTGTGAGTGTGTGTGTGTGTGAGTGTGTGTGTGTGTGTGTCCTACCTTCCACATCCAGTGGTCGCGTCCTAAACTGGACACCGGGACTATACGGCCCCGCCCCTACCGCTGTGAACGCACGCACTCTGACGTCATACACCGTGTCAGCGCTCAGCCCTTCCAACGCCACGCTAGATTCCGGTACCGTCACCACCACCTCCCCGGTAGCGTTCCCACCTCTACCGTTAACATCCCGGTACTGCACCGAGTACTTCACAATCTTCCCGTTTTGTTCGATCAGCGGGACAGACTTCCAAGCGAGCCGTATGGAAGACGCCGAGGCGCCTTCAGACAGGATATTTTCTGGGTGTCCTCCGGGAACGTCTTCCGGAGTGGTCACCTCGATCGCTGCCTCCTCTCCATATCCTATCTTATTCCGGGCGGAGAGTCGGAACACGTACGACGCCCCCTTGTGGATATCCTGAGCAGTGTAGGACTTTTCCTTGCTGGGGAATTCTACCACGGTGAAGGGGAGGACATCCAGGCGTCCGAAGGTTAGACGGTACCCCAGGAGAGGGGTAGCGGGGCTGGGTGGAGGCAGCCACTGGAGCTGGGCCGTGCCCACGGGGGTGGGACTTACTGAGAGCCTGGGGGGTTCTGGGACTGGGGGGAGGAGGGGAGAGAGAGAGAGAGGGGTGAAGGTAGAGAGAGAGGGGAAGAGGAGAGAAGAGGATGTTACTATTAATGAGAATTAACTGCTCATGAACACCTGCTCATAATCTCTGCACAAATGTAGCCTGTCATTAGAGCCAGAAATGGTGATGCACCTGGATGTTGAGCTGAAAGTCATTCATGTTAACAGTCAATAACAACTAGTGATATCATATTAACAGTCTATATCAACTAGTGATATCATGTTAACAGTCTATATCAACTAGTTATATCATGTTAACAGTCTATATCAACTAGTGATATCATGTTAACAGTCTATATCAACTAGTGATATCATGTTAACAGTCTATATCAACTAGTTATATCATGTTAACAGTCTATATCAACTAGGGATATCAAGTCCAGAGCAAGCAGGACCATAGGGCTGACCTGTCTACAGCAGGACAATAGGGCCGACCTGTTTACGGTGAAGCATGGTGGTGGCAGCAACATCATGCTGTGGGGATGTTTTTCATTGGCAGGGACTGGGAGACTAGTCAGGATCAAGGCAAAGATGAACGGAGCAAAGTACAGAGAGATCCTTGATGAAAACCTGCTCCAGAGCTCAGGACCTCAGACTGGGGCAAAGGTTCACCTTCCAACAGGTCAACGACCCTAAGCACACAGCCAAGACAACGGAGGAGTGGCTACGGGAAAATGAAAAATAGCTGTGCAGCGACGCTCCCCATCCAACCTGACAGAGCTTGAGAGGATCTGCAGAGAAGAATGGGAGAAACTCCCCAAATACAAGTGTGCCAAGCTTGTAGTGTCATCCCCAAGAATACTCGAGGCTGTAATCACTGCCAAAGGTGCTTCAACAAAGTACTGAGTAAAGGGTCTGAATACTTATGTAAATGTGATATTTCCATTAAAAAATACAATATATAATTTATGTAAAAAAATGTCTAAAACCTGTTTTTTGCTTTATCATTATGGGGTATTGTGATGTCATTATGGGGTATTGTGATGTCATTATGGGGTAATGTGATGTCATTATGGGGTAATGTGATGTCATTATGGGGTATTGTGATGTCATTATGGGGTATTGTGATGTCATTATGGGGTATTGTGATGTCATTATGGGGTATTGTGATGTCATTATGGGGTATTGTGATGTCATTATGGGGTAATGTGATGTCATTATGGGGTACTGTGATGTCATTATGGGGTATTGTGATGTCATTATGGGGTATTGTGATGTCATTATGGGATATTGTGATGTCATTATGGGGTATTGTGTGTAGATTGATGAGGAAATAGAACAATTGACTCCATTTTAGAATAAGACTGTAACAAAATGTGCAATAAGTAAAGGGGTCTGAATACGTTTGAAGGCTCTGTATGTGACCTCTTAAAATACGGATGGTCGTCTTTTTCAATTTCAGTTTCACGCTCGCGACCCCCATTTAGAGGAATCACTGCTCTAAAGAAGGCTGCGAAGCCTTAGTACATCTGTCTCGGTGTCTAGCAGCAGGCTGGGTAGCTGTGTCTGTACTGTCTGTTATATTATGTTGGGATGATACATGATAAGTACGTACGTGGGAGGGTAGTGCAGAGAGTTTGGGGTTTGCTCCGTGCCCCGTCTCCCTTGGCGGTGTATGCCCCCACAGACACAGAGTAGGCAGTATCAGCCTGGAGTTCCCCTAGAACCAACTCCTACAGAACACATAGAACGCAGAACTCATCAGTATTACAGAACCACCTCCTACAGATTGTAGAACTCATCAGTATTACAGAACCACCTCCTATAGATTAAAGAACTCATCAGTATTACAGAACCACCTCCTATAGATTATAGAACTCATCAGTATTACAGAACCACCTCCTACAGATTATAGAACTCATCAGTATTACAGAACCACCTCCTACAGATTCCATTCTAGGCTGTATCTCATTCCATAGTTCCATTCTAGGCTGTATCTCATTCCATAGTTCCATTCTAGGCTGTATCTCATTCCATAGTTCCATTCTAGGCTGTGTCCCATTCCATAGTTCCATTCTAGGCTGTATCTCATTCCATAGTTCCATTCTAGGCTGTGTCCCATTCCATAGTTCCATTCTAGGCTGTGTCCCATTCCATAGTTCCATTCTAGGCTGTGTTTCATTCCATCCTTTTTTCTACTAGCCCATGGGACCTAAACACAGGTCAAGACAACAGAATACTTTAATCCTTTTTTTAGATAACAGATCACAGATATACTTACATATTCTGCAGATTCATTGTATTCCCACTAAACGACAGAACGAAGCAGGGAGCAAAGAGGAGGGAGAGAAATAAACATTTTTTTTTACATTAGTCTCATATTTTATAATATATTGTAAAATATATAATATATATTATTCTTAAAAAATATTTTACATTCTAAGCAATCAGTCTATCTCCAGTAAGGTTTTCAGATACATCTAAATGTTACATTCTATTTCAACATTTCATTCTATTTCAACATTCCATTCTAATCCAACATTCAATTCTAATCCAACATTCCATTCTAATCCAACATTCCATTCTATTTCAACATTTCATTATATTTCAACATTCCATTCTAATCCAACATTCCATTCTAATCCAACATTCCATTCTAATCCAACATTCCATTATATTCCAACATTCCATTCTAATCCAACATTCAATTCTAATCCAACATTCCATTCTAATCCAACATTCCATTCTAATCCAACATTCCATTCTAATCCAACATTCCATTCTAATCCAACATTCCATTATATTCCAACATTCCAATCTAATCCAACATTCCATTCTAATCCAACATTCCATTCTATTTCAACATTTCATTCTATTTGAACATTCCATTCTAATCCAACATTCCATTCTAATCCAACATTCCATTCTAATCCAACATTCCATTCTATTCCAACATTCCAATCTAATCCAACATTCCATTATATTTCAACATTCCATTCTAATCCAACATTCCATTCTAATCCAACAGTCCATTATATTTCAACATTCCATTCTAATCCAACATTCCATTCTATTTCAACATTCCATTCTAATCCAACATTCCATTCTAATCCAACATTCCATTATATTCCAACATTCCATTCTATTCCACCATTCCATTCTATTTCAACATTCCATTCTAATCCAACATTCCATTCTAATCCAACATTACAATCTATTTCAACATTCCATTCTATATCAACGTTCCATTCTATATCAACATTCCATTCTATATCAACGTTCCATTCTATATCAATATTCTATTCAACCTGTCTGAGTTGTCTTCCATTGTTACCTGTGAGTCGTCTAGGAGTATATCCTTGATGAGGTTGGGTCCAGCGGGTTCTCCATAGTTCATCTTCATGTAGTGGACCTGGTAACCTCTGACCTGACCATGTTGCCGCTCCACGGCCGGTGCCCGCCACACCACCCTGACTGCTGACGAGTTCACCGCCTCCGACGCCACGTCGCGCGGAGGACCACTGGGAACTGGAAATGCATTGTGGGATAGGTTGAGGTCAAGGGTCAGGGTTCAAAAAGTTGTGGTGGCTCTTAGATGGTTTAGATACTCCGGGGGAGGTGAGCGTTTGGAGGTAGGATAGGTTGGTGGGTTGAAAGCTTTTTGGAGTTCTGTTCAAAATGTCGATAAATATATACGAGATGAAAGCACCAAAAAAGCACCTAAAGACGGCCTGAAAAACTGGCCTGACCTTCAGAGAGCGAGAGTGAATGGAAAATAGAGAGGGGAGATCAGACGATACAAGGAATCCTAAGGGGCTGTGGTTCCCAGAACATCATATAACCTCAGTTATACAGAGGAAGGTACAATACAAACACATACCAAGAAAAAGGTTCAGCTCTGTAGAGGTAAAGTTAACTTCAGCATGATGAGTCAGGGTTGAAAGGAAAGACTGAGGGCTAGGTGGAATCCCCCCCCCCCCCCCTTTTACAGAGATGGTTTAAGCCATAGGGTTCAGCAGCAGTTCACAGGGGCGCATGGTTAATGGAGCGTACTATTATTCCCCTCATGTAGGGGTATTTAGTGACACACCCGCAGGGCTGTCTATTATTGTTCAAAAGGGCATTGTCAGTGGGATACACTGCATCAACCCCCCTCTGGTACAGGGAGAGAAGAGAGAAGAAAAGAGGAAGGATTTTAGAATGAAATGACTGTGTAGAGGTATAGCCAGGGGAGGTATAGCCAGGGGAGGTTTCTTTCTTAGAATGAAGGTCAAGGAGAAAAGACAGCTAGGGTTGCTGGGAATAGGATGCCGTTTGGGATGCACCCTACCGGCTAGAGGTTCTCAGGTGGTGGCATTGTTAGTGGGGCGAACCATTTTCACCAAGGATAGGGGTGTTTAGTACCAACAGGCAGGGGAAAGGGACATACCATCTTCTTCGGTGCGTACTAGTAGTTGTAGACTCTCTGGTCCTTCTCCGGCTTCCGTCAGGGCTCTGACCGTGATTCCATACTCGGTCCATTTCTCCAGGTTTTCCAGAAGGTACGGAGAGCTTCCCGGTGGAATTCGGCTGACTTGCTGGGAAGTCCTGTTGTCCCGTTCCGTGACAGAATACTGGATGGAATATCCCGTTATGATTCCGTTCTGGAATTCCGCCAGGGGCGGAGCCCAACTTACCAGGATGCTGGTGGAGTTGGGGCTGGAGCATGTGACTTCCTGCGGAGGGGCCGAGGGTTCTGATTGGCCAGGTTTGAGGAAGTACGGGTTGTTTGGTGGATGTGATTGGTTGGTGAGGTGTTTAGTGGAAGATGGTGACAGAAAAGAAAAAAAAGGGGACAAAAAAAAACACAAAATGAAAATAAAAGTCTAGAACCAATGTTTTCTAGAAAGACAAACGACCAGAAGACAAACACAGGTGCAAAACGCCAAATCCAGGGTTGCAAAATGTAGGTAACTTTCCCAAAATGTCCAGGTAATGTCCAGAAATCCTGGTTTGGGGAAAGTTTGGGAAAGTTATTGTAATTTAACAACCCTCTCTATTCAAAATCTGTTTGGATAGAAAATGTTGTCAACTGAAAAGGAGTGAAGAAGAACGACGAGTTGTAAAGGAGGAAACAACAGAAAAGGACACTGGACTGAGTCTCTGGGACAACGTGTAACACGTAACCTACCTTGACTTGAGTCTCACTCCAACCCATTCTATCAGTCTCAGTGCTTCTCCCCAGACTGATCCACTTCACATCTCTAACTGCTGAACTACTTTGTGCGTTGTGATCACCTTACCTTGACTGTAGCCCTAGCTGACTGACAGACGTCAGACTCGTGGAAGTTTGAAAAAAACAAAGATATACATCTAAAGAATAAATTGTAAATATTGACCTATTGTTTCACTGTATAAAGTCATCTTATTCTGTTGATCTTATTCTCCACAAATTGTATTTTGTGATTCCATGACATATGAGGTCTGTTTAATCCAGATTACAATTCTGGTCCTCAGAGTATCTGATAGATGACACTAGAGGTCTGTTTAATCCAGATTACAACTCTGGTCCTCAGAGTAGCTGATAGATGACACTAGAGGTCTGTTTAATCCAGATTATAACTCTGGTCCTCAGAATATCTGATAGATGACATATGAGGTCTGTTTAATCCAGATTATAATGCTGGTCCTCAGAGTATCTGATAGATGACATAATGAGTTGTGTTTAATCCAGATTATACCTCTGGTCCCTCTAGTATCTGATAGATGACATAATGAGTTGTGTTTAATCCAGATTATACCTCTGGTCCCTCTAGTATCTGATAGATGACATAATGAGTTGTGTTTAATCCAGATTATAACTCTGGTCCCTATAGTATCTGATAGATGACATAACGGGTTGTGTTTAATCCAGATTCTACCTCTGGTCCCTCTAGTATCTGATAGATGACATAATGAGTTGTGTTTAATCCAGATTACAACTCTGGTCCTCAGAGTATCTGATAGATGACACTAGAGGTCTGTTTAATCCAGATTCTACCTCTGGTCCCTATAGTATCTGATAGATGACATAATGAGTTGTGTTTAATCCAGATTCTACCTCTGGTCCCTCTAGTATCTGATAGATGACACTAGAGGTCTGTTTAATCCAGATTCTACCTCTGGTCCCAATAGTATCTGATAGATGACATAATGAGTTGTGTTTAATACAGATTCTACCTCTGGTCCCTCTAGTATCTGATAGATGACACTAGAGGTCTGTTTAATCCAGATTCTACCTCTGGTCCCTATAGTATCTGATAGATGACATAATGAGTTGTGTTTAATCCAGATTATAACTCTGGTCCCTATAGTATCTGATAGATGACATAATGGGTTGTGTTTAATCCAGATTCTACCTCTGGTCCCTATAGTATCTGATAGATGACATAATGAGTTGTGTTTAATCCAGATTCTACCTCTGGTCCCTCTAGTATCTGATAGATGACACTAGAGGTCTGTTTAATCCAGATTCTACCTCTGGTCCCTATAGTATCTGATAGATGACATAATGAGTTGTGTTTAATCCAGATTACACCTCTGGTAGAGCAGTACCAGCAGTAGTAGTAGTGTAGCTAGGGACATACGTGTCTGTGGTGTATCTGTGGTAACCTCGTTGGTATACGCTCCGATGCCGTGCTTGCTACGTGCTGCCAGCTGGAAGGTGTAGGAGGAGAATGGCTTCAAATTCTTTATAAGGTAGGAGGAGGCGGGGTCAAAATTCAGCTTCTTCTAGAAAGAGAGAGAAAAAAAGAGAGAGAGAGAGAAAAAGAGAGAGAAAGAGATGGAGGAGAGAGAGAGATGGAGGAGAGAGAGAGAGAGAGAGAAAAAGAGAGAGAGAGAGAAAAAGAGGGAGAAAGAGATGGAGGAGAGAGAGAGAGAGAGATGGAGGAGAGAGAGAGATGGAGGAGAGAGAGAGAAAGATGGAGGAGAGAGAGAGAGAGAAAAAGAGAAAGATAGAGAGAGATGGAGGAGAGAGAGAGAGGAGAAAAAGAGAGAGAGAGAGAGATGGAGGAGAGAGAGAGAGAGAGAGAGAGAGATGGAGGAGAGAGAGAGAGAGAGAGAGAGAGAGAGAGAGAGAGAGATGGAGGAGAGATTGATGGAGGAGAGAGATGAAGGAGAGAGTGAGATAGAGATAGTTAAGGTTAGGGTTAAGGTCTAAGTTGTAACAGGTAGGCAGAGGGTTAAGGTGGAAGGTGTAGCAGGTAGACAGAGGGTTAAGGTGGAAGGTGTAGCAGGTAGACAGAGGGTTAAGGTGGAAGGTGTGACAGGTAGACAGAGGGTTAAGGTGGAAGGTGTAGCAGGTAGACAGAGGGTTAAGGTGGAAGGTGTAGCAGGTAGACAGAGGGTTAAGGTGGAAGGTGTAACAGGTAGACAGAGGGTTAAGGTGGAAGGTGTAACAGGTAGACAGAGGGTTAAGGTGGAAGGTGTAGCAGGTAGACAGAGGGTTAAGGTGGAAGGTGTAGCAGGTAGACAGAGGGTTAAGGTGGAAGGTGTAGCAGGTAGACAGAGGGTTAAGGTGGAAGGTGTAACAGGTAGACAGAGGGTTAAGGTGGAAGTTGTAACAGGTAGACAGAGGGTTAAGGTGGAAGGTGTAACAGGTAGACAGAGGGTTAAGGTGGAAGCTGTAGCAGGTAGACAGAGGGTTAAGGTGGAAGGTGTAACAGGTAGACAGAGGGTTAAGGTGGAAGGTGTAGCAGGTAGACAGAGGGTTAAGGTGGAAGGTGTAACAGGTAGACAGAGGGTTAAGGTGGAAGGTGTAACAGGTAGACAGAGGGTTAAGGTGGAAGGTGTAACAGGTAGACAGAGGGTTAAGGTGGAAGGTGTAACAGGTAGACAGAGGGTTAAGGTGGAAGGTGTAGCAGGTGGACAGAGGGTTAAGGTGGAAGGTGTAGCAGGTAGACAGAGGGTTAAGGTGGAAGGTGTAACAGGTAGACAGAGGGTTAAGGTGGAAGGTGTAGCAGGTAGACAGAGGGTTAAGGTGGAAGGTGTAGCAGGTAGACAGAGGGTTAAGGTGGAAGGTGTAGCAGGTAGACAGAGGGTTAAGGTGGAATGTGTAACAGGTAGACAGAGGGTTAAGGTGGAAGGTGTAACAGGTAGACAGAGGGATAAGGTGGAAGGTGTAACAGGTAGACAGAGGGTTAAGGTGGAAGCTGTAACAGGTAGACAGAGGGTTAAGGTCTAAGCTGTAGCCGGTAGACAGAGGGTTAAGGTGGAAGGTGTAACAGGTAGACAGAGGGTTAAGGTGGAAGGTGTAGCAGGTAGACAGAGGGTTAAGGTGGAAGGTGTAACAGGTAGACAGAGGGTTAAGGTGGAAGGTGTAACAGGTAGACAGAGGGTTAAGGTGGAAGGTGTAACAGGTAGACAGAGGGTTAAGGTGGAAGGTGTAGCAGGTAGACAGAGGGTTAAGGTGGAAGGTGTAGCAGGTAGACAGAGGGTTAAGGTCTAAGCTGTAACAGGTAGACAGAGGGTTAAGGTGGAAGGTGTAACAGGTAGACAGAGGGTTAAGGTGGAAGGTGTAGCAGGTAGACAGAGGGTTAAGGTGGAAGGTGTAGCAGGTAGACAGAGGGTTAAGGTGGAAGGTGTAACAGGTAGACAGAGGGTTAAGGTGGAAGGTGTAGCAGGTAGACAGAGGGTTAAGGTGGAAGGTGTAACAGGTAGACAGAGGGTTAAGGTGGAAGGTGTAACAGGTAGACAGAGGGTTAAGGTGGAAGGTGTAACAGGTAGACAGAGGGTTAAGGTGGAAGGTGTAACAGGTAGACAGAGGGTTAAGGTGGAAGGTGTAGCAGGTGGACAGAGGGTTAAGGTGGAAGGTGTAGCAGGTAGACAGAGGGTTAAGGTGGAAGGTGTAACAGGTAGACAGAGGGTTAAGGTGGAAGGTGTAGCAGGTAGACAGAGGGTTAAGGTGGAAGGTGTAGCAGGTAGACAGAGGGTTAAGGTGGAAGGTGTAGCAGGTAGACAGAGGGTTAAGGTGGAATGTGTAACAGGTAGACAGAGGGTTAAGGTGGAAGGTGTAACAGGTAGACAGAGGGATAAGGTGGAAGGTGTAACAGGTAGACAGAGGGTTAAGGTGGAAGCTGTAACAGGTAGACAGAGGGTTAAGGTCTAAGCTGTAGCCGGTAGACAGAGGGTTAAGGTGGAAGGTGTAACAGGTAGACAGAGGGTTAAGGTGGAAGGTGTAGCAGGTAGACAGAGGGTTAAGGTGGAAGGTGTAACAGGTAGACAGAGGGTTAAGGTGGAAGGTGTAACAGGTAGACAGAGGGTTAAGGTGGAAGGTGTAACAGGTAGACAGAGGGTTAAGGTGGAAGGTGTAGCAGGTAGACAGAGGGTTAAGGTGGAAGGTGTAGCAGGTAGACAGAGGGTTAAGGTCTAAGCTGTAACAGGTAGACAGAGGGTTAAGGTGGAAGGTGTAACAGGTAGACAGAGGGTTAAGGTGGAAGGTGTAGCAGGTAGACAGAGGGTTAAGGTGGAAGGTGTAGCAGGTAGACAGAGGGTTAAGGTGGAAGGTGTAACAGGTAGACAGAGGGTTAAGGTGGAAGGTGTAGCAGGTAGACAGACGGTTAAGGTGGAAGGTGTAGCAGGTAGACAGAGGGTTAAGGTCTAAGCTGTAACAGGTAGACAGAGGGTTAAGGTGGAAGGTGTAGCAGGTAGACAGAGGGTTAAGGTCTAAGCTGTAACAGGTAGACAGAGGGTTAAGGTGGAAGGTGTAACAGGTAGACAGAGGGTTAAGGTCTAAGCTGTAACAGGTAGACAGAGGGTTAAGGTGGAAGGTGTAGCAGGTAGACAGAGGGTTAAGGTCTAAGCTGTAACAGGTAGACAGAGGGTTAAGGTGGAAGGTGTAGCAGGTAGACAGAGGGTTAAGGTGGAAGGTGTAACAGGTAGACAGATGGTTAAGGTGGACGCTGTAGCAGGTAGACAGAGGGATAAGGGGTCAAAATCAAAAGTAACAGTCAGTATCTGGTGTGGCCACCAGCTGCATTAAGTACTGCAGTGCATCTCCTCCTCATGGACTGCACCAGATTTGCCAGTTCTTGCTGTGAGATGTTACCCCACTCTTCCACCAAGGCACCTGCAAGTTCCCGGACATTTCTGGGGGGAATGGCCCTAGCCCTCACCCTCCGATCCAACAGGCCCCAGACATGCTCAATAGGATTGAGATCCGGGCTCTTCGCTGGCCATGGCAGAACACTGACATTCCTGTCTTGCAGGAAATCCCACACAGAACGAGCAGTATGGCTGGTGGCATTGTCATGCTGGAGGATCATGTCAGGATGAGCCTGCAGGAAGGGTCCACATGAGGCATGCTGCAATGATGAGAGAGGAGGATGTCTTCCCTTGTAACGCACAGCATTGAGATTGCCTGCAATGACAACAAGCTCAGTCCGATGATGCTTTGACACACCGCCCCAGACCATGACAGACCCTCCACCTCCAAATCGATCTGCTCAAGAGGACTGGCCTCGTTATAACGCTCATTCCTTCGATGATAAATGGGAATCCGACCATCACCCGGTGAAGAGCACTTTTTGCCAGTCCTGTCTGGTCCAGCGACGGTGGGTTTGTGCCCATAGGCGACGTTGTTGCCAGTGATGTCAGGCCTACAAGCCCTCAGTCCAGCCTCTCTCAGCCTATTGCGGACAGTCTGATCACCGATGGAGGGATTGTGCATTCCCGGTGTGATACATCCTGTACCTGTCCCGCAGGTGTGATGTTCGGATCCTGTGCAGGTGTTGTTACACGTGGTCTGCCACTGCGAGGACGACCAGCTGTCCATCCTGTCTCCCTGTAGCGCTGTCTTAGGCGTCTCACAATACGGACATTGCAATTTATTGCCCTGGCCACATCTGCAGTCCTCATGCCTCCTTGCAGTATGCCTAAGGCATGTTCACGCAGATGAGTAGGGACCCTGGGCATCTTTCTTTTGGTGTTTTTCAGAGTCAGTAGGAAAGGCCTCTTTAGTGTCCTAAGTTTTCATAACTGTGACCTTAATTTGCCTACCGTCTGTAAGCTGTTAGTGTCTTTACGACCATTCCACAGGTTAATTGTTTATGGTTCATTAATTGTTTATGGTTCATTGAACAAGCATTGGAAACAGTGTTTAAACCCTTTACAATGAAGATCTGTGAAGTTATTTGGATTTTTACGAATTATCTTTGAAAGACAGGGTCCTGAAAAAGGGCCATTTCTTTTTTTGCTGAGTTTATAAATCACCACAGAAAGGTCCCAGTGGATTGTAAAGATGAAAGTGTATTGAGACTTTGTGAAAAGCAACTGAGCTCTATGGGTTTAAGAAACGGGGGTTTAAGTAATTTACAAATATATCTCTTACCTCTTCGTTGTCACCAGACCTCCTGTATACCAGTTCATATCCAGTGATCAGGTTTTCAGGCCCACTCTGTGGAGGAGCTACCCATGACAGTAATACACTGGTCTCTGACTTGGCCTCTCCTTTGAAGTCTGATGGCTGGGACGGAACTGGGAGAGAGGATATACTACATTACCCACAATACACTACTGGAGAGAGTGGGACTACATTACACATAATACACTACTGGTGAGAGAGGGACTACACTACCCACAATACACAACGGGTGAGATAGGGACTACATTACCCACAATACACTGCTGGAGATAGAGGGACTGCGTTGCCCACAATACACCACTGGAGAGAGAGGGACTACATTACCCACAATACACCATTGTATCAAATACAAAAAAATAGAACTTTATTTAAAGTGTATTTAACACAACAAACTTTACAGTAAAAAGTCGAAATAAGTAAATGCACACAGAAAACAATGAACGATGGGTAAAAGAACAGAAACCCTGTAGAGTGAAGGACTATGTCAGGAACCCTGTAGAGTGAAGGACTATGTCAGGAACCCTGTAGAGTGAAGGACTACAGTATGTCAGAAACCCTGTAGAGTGAAGGACTACAGTATGTCAGGAACCCTGTAGAGTGAAGGACTATGTCAGAAACCCTGTAGAGTGAAGGACTATGTCAGGAACCCTGTAGAGTGAAGGACTACAGTATGTCAGAAACCCTGTAGAGTGAAGGACTACAGTATGTCAGGAACCCTGTAGAGTGAAGGACTATGTCAGAAACCCTGTAGAGTGAAGGACTACAGTATGTCAGAAACCCTGTAGAGTGAAGGACTACAGTATGTCAGAAACCCTGTAGAGTGAAGGACTATGTCAGGAACCCTGTAGAGTGAAGGACTACAGTATGTCAGAAACCCTGTAGAGTGAAGGACTACAGTATGTCAGAAACCCTGTAGAGTGAAGGACTACAGTATGTCAGAAACCCTGTAGAGTGAAGGACTATGTCAGGAACCCTGTAGAGTGAAGGACTACAGTATGTCAGAAACCCTGTAGAGTGAAGGACTATGTCAGAAACCCTGTAGAGTGAAGGACTATGTCAGGAACCCTGTAGAGTGAAGGACTATGTCAGAAACCCTGTAGAGTGAAGGACTATGTAAGAAACCCTGTAGAGTGAAGGACTATGTCAGAAACCCTGTAGAGTGAAGGACTACAGTATGTCAGAAACCCTGTAGAGTGAAGGACTATGTCAGAAACCCTGTAGAGTGAAGGACTATGTCAGGAACCCTGTAGAGTGAAGGACTATGTCAGAAACCCTGTAGAGTGAAGGACTACAGTATGTCAGAAACCCTGTAGAGTGAAGGACTACAGTATGTCAGAAACCCTGTAGAGTGAAGGACTACAGTATGTCAGAAACCCTGTAGAGTGAAGGACTACAGTATGTCAGAAACCCTGTAGAGTGAAGGACTACAGTATGTCAGAAACCCTGTAGAGTGAAGGACTACAGTATGTCAGAAACCCTGTAGAGTGAAGGACTACAGTATGTCAGAAACCCTGTAGAGTGAAGGACTACAGTATGTCAGAAACCCTGTAGAGTGAAGGACTACAGTATGTCAGAAACCCTGTAGAGTGAAGGACTATGTCAGAAACCCTGTAGAGTGAAGGACTATGTCAGAAACCCTGTAGAGTGAAGGACTATGTCAGAAACCCTGTAGAGTGAAGGACTATGTCAGGAACCCTGTAGAGTGAAGGACTATGTCAGAAACCCTGTAGAGTGAAGGACTACAGTATGTCAGAAACCCTGTAGAGTGAAGGACTACAGTATGTCAGAAACCCTGTAGAGTGAAGGACTATGTCAGAAACCCTGTAGAGTGAAGGACTATGTCAGAAACCCTGTAGAGTGAAGGACTATGTCAGAAACCCTGTAGAGTGAAGGACTATGTCAGAAACCCTGTAGAGTGAAGGACTATGTCAGAAACCCTGTAGAGTGAAGGACTACAGTATGTCAGAAACCCTGTAGAGTGAAGGACTATGTCAGAAACCCTGTAGAGTGAAGGACTATGTCAGAAACCCTGTAGAGTGAAGGCCTATGTCAGGAACCCTGTAGAGTGAATGACTATGTCAGAAACCCTGTAGAGTGAAGGACTATGTCAGAAACCCTGTAGAGTGAAGGACTATGTCAGAAACCCTGTAGAGTGAAGGACTACAGTATGTCAGAAACCCTGTAGAGTGAAGGACTATCAACTAACCCTTACATAGCTGGCTACTTCATTGACTGCCCCCCCCCCCCCCCTCCAACCCGGACACACACCAGGCCCCCCCTGTACCTCCAGTCTTGGCTATGATCTGCAGGTCCTGGGAGAGAGGTCCGTCTCCTACAGAGGTAAAGGCCAGGACTCTGATGTAATAGGTCTTATTAGGGGTCAGACTGTGGATGGTGATGAAGTTCACACCACGAACCATCAGCTTCTCCCACTGGGGGGGCGAGAGGAGGAGGGTGGAGAGGAGGGTGGAGAGAGAGAGAGAGAGTGAGAGAGAGAGTGAGAGGAGGAGGGTGGAGAGAGAGAGAGGAGGGTGGAGAGAGAGAGAGAGAGAGAGAGAGGGAGGAGGGTGGAGAGAGAGAGAGAGGGAGGAGGGTGGAGAGAGAAAGCAAGAGGAGGAGAGGGAGAGAGAGAGCGAGGAGGAGGGTGGAGAGAGAGAGAGAGAGAGGAGGAGAGTAGAGAGAGAGAGGAGGAGGGTGGAGAGAGAGGAGGAGGGTGGAGAGAGAGAGGGAGAGAGAGAGGAGGGTGGAGAGAGAGAGCAAGAGGAGGAGGGTGGAGAGAGAGAGCGAGGAGGAGGGTAGAGAGAGAGAGGAGGAGGGTGGAGAGAGAGAGAGGAGGAGGGTGGAGAGAGAGCGAGTGAGGAGGAGGGTGGAGAGAGAGAGCAAGAGGAGGAGGGTGGAGAGAAAGGCATTGAGAGAGGAGAGGAAGGGGTAAATAGCGTAGATATGGACACACACACACACAGAACCTACACCCCCCCCCACCTCCACTCACATACACACACAGAACCCCCCCCCCCCCCCCCCCCCCACACACACACACACACCACTTACCTGGTTGACTTGCAGTGTGTTGTCGTCTGTATAGTAGACTCTGTATCCCACCACCTGCCCGTTAGCCTCCTCAGGTCCATCCCAGTGGATTATAGCTGTGGTGGTACTCAGCATACGACCTCTGACCTGGACCAATGACAAACAAGCAAAACAGAATTCCACAGTGATCGCTAGATCATTAACTCTAATACCACTGATCTGTTTAGGATGTCTCTCTCTCTCTCTTTCTCACTGTGTGTGTGTGTGTGTGTGTGTGTGTGCAACAAGTCAAATCAAACTTTATTTAAAAAGATTCACTTGCAAAACACACAGCATACGACCTCAAGACTCAAACTCAAATCACATCAAACCCGTAACATCTCAACACACTTTCCTGGGTAGGATATATCCTACAACATCCTCCGCAATGCTGGAAAAGCGTCCCCAAAATAACCCTGACATTAAAAAAGAGACAGGGACAACACTTTTTATCTAAAGTGTTGAAGGGGGAGGAAAACTGCAGCTCCAGAGCCTGATGTTGTGCTGATTAAAAAATACAAACATGACGATAGCAGACACATTATGAACAGGAAAAACGAGAGAGATGGGGGTTAGAGAGAGGACTGATCTACTAACCTGTCATGGGGGTTAGAGAGAGGACTGATCTACTAACCTGTCATGGGGGTTAGGGAGAGGAATGATCTACTAACCTGTCATGGGGTTAGAGAGAGGACTGATCTACTAACCTGTCATGGGAGTTAGGGAGAGGACTGATCTACTAACCTGTCATGGGGTTAGAGAGAGGACTGATCTACTAACCTGTCATGGGGTTAGAGAGAGGACTGATCTACTAACCTGTCATGGGGCTAGAGAGAGGACTGATCTACTAACCTGTCATGGGGTTAGAGAGAGGACTGATCTACTAACCTGTCATGGGGGTTAGGGAGAGGACTGATCTACTAACCTGTCATGGGGTTAGAGAGAGGACTGATCTACTAACCTGTCATGGGGCTAGAGAGAGGACTGATCTACTAACCTGTCATGGGGCTAGAGAGAGGACTGATCTACTAACCTGTCATGGGGCTAGAGAGAGGACTGATCTACTAACCTGTCATGGGGGTTAGGGAGAGGACTGATCTACTAACCTGTCATGGGGGTTAGGGAGAGGACTGATCTACTAACCTGTCATGGGGGTTAGGGAGAGGACTGATCTACTAACCTGTCATGGAGGTTAGAGAGAGGACTGATCTACTAACCTGTCATGGGGGTTAGGGAGAGGACTGATCTACTAACCTGTCATGGGGGTTAAGGAGAGGACTGATCTACTAACCTGTAGTGGGGGTTAGGGAGAGGACTGATCTACTAACCTCTACTAACCTGTCATGGGGGTTAGAGAGAGGACTGATCTACTAACCTGTCATGGGGGTTAGGGAGAGGACTGATCTACTAACCTGTCATGGGGGTTAGAGAGAGGACTGATCTCTTAACCTGTCATGGGGCTAGAGAGAGGACTGATCTACTAAGCTGTCATGGGGTTAAGGAGAGGTCTGTTCGACTAACCTGTCATGGGGGTTAAGGAGAGGACTGATCTACTAACCTCTACTAACCTGTCATGGGGCTAGAGAGAGGACTGATCTACTAACCTGTCATGGGGCTAGAGAGAGGACTGATCTACTAACCTGTCATGGGGTTAGAGAGAGGACTGATCTACTAACCTGTCATGGGGCTAGAGAGAGGACTGATCTACTAACCTGTCATGGGGTTAGAGAGAGGACTGATCTACTAACCTGTCATGGGGTTAGGGAGAGGACTGATCTACTAACCTGTCATGGGGGTTAGTGAGAGGACTGATCTACTAACCTGTCATGGGGGTTAGAGAGAGGACTGATCTCTTAACCTGTAGTGGGGGTTAGGGAGAGGACTGATCTACTAACCTCTACTAACCCGTCATGGGGCTAGAGAGAGGACTGATCTACTAACCTGTCATGGGGCTAGAGAGAGGACTGATCTACTAACCTTTCAAGGGGGTTAAGGAGAGGACTGATATACTAACCTCTACTAACCTGTCATGGGGGTTAGGGAGAGGACTGATCTACTAACCTGTCATGGGGGTTAGGGAGAGGACTGATCTACTAACCTGTCATGGGGGTTAAGGAGAGGACTGATCTACTAACCTGTCATGGGGGTTAGGGAGAGGACTGATCTACTAACCTCTATTAACCTGTCATGGGGGTTAGGAAGAGGACTGATCTACAACCTGTCATGGGGGTTAAGGGGAGGACTGATCTACTAACCTGTCATTGGGGGTTAAGGAGAGGACTGTTCTACTAACCTGTCATGGGGGTTAGAGAGAGGACTGATCTACTAACCTGTCATGGGGGTTAGAGAGAGGACTGATCTACTAACCTCTACTAACCTGTCATGGGGGTTAAGGAGAGGACTGATCTACTATCCTGTCATGGGGGTTAAGGAGAGGACTGATCTACTAACCTGTCATGGGGGTTAAGGAGAGGACTGATCTACTAACCTGTCATGGGGGTTAGGGAGAGGACTGATCTACTAACCTGTCATGGGGGTTAGGGAGAGGACTGATCTACTAACCTGTCATAGGGGTTAGGGAGAGGACTGATCTACTAACCTGTCATGGGGGTTAAGGGGAGGACTGATCTACTAACCTGTCATGGGGGTTAAGGAGAGGACTGATCTACTAACCTGTCATGGGGGTTAAGAAGAGGACTGTTCCACTAACCTGTCATAGGGGTTAGAGAGAGGACTGATCTACTAACCTGTCATGGGGGTTAAGGAGAGGACTGATCTACTAACCTGTCATGGGGGTTAAGGAGAGGACTGTTCCACTGTTGTTATGATAGATCAACATCCTCTAACCTGTTGTAGTGATACGACAGCCTGTTCGGCTGCTGTTATGACAGCTGATTAATGAATACAAATACAGTGCCTTGCGAAAGTATTCGGCCCCCTTGAACTTTGCGACCTTTTGCCACATTTCAGGCTTCAAACATAAAGATATAAAACTGTATTTTTTTTGTGAAGAATCAACAACAAGTGGGACACAATCATGAAGTGGAACAACATTTATTGGATATTTCAAACTTTTTTAACAAATCAAAAACTGAAAAATTGGGCGTGCAAAATTATTCAGCCCCCTTAAGTTAATACTTTGTAGCGCCACCTTTTGCTGCGATTACAGCTGTAAGTCGCTTGGGGTATGTCTCTATCAGTTTTGCACATCGAGAGACTGACATTTTTTCCCATTCCTCCTCGCAAAACAGCTCGAGCTCAGTGAGGTTGGATGGAGAGCATTTGTGAACAGCAGTTTTCAGTTCTTTCCACAGATTCTCGATTGGATTCAGGTCTGGACTTTGACTTGGCCATTCTAACACCTGGATATGTTTATTTTTGAACCATTCCATTGTAGATTTTGCTTTATGTTTTGGATCATTGTCTTGTTGGAAGACCAATCTCCGTCCCAGTCTCAGGTCTTTTGCAGACTCCATCAGGTCTTCTTCCAGAATGGTCCTGTATTTGGCTCCATCCATCTTCCCATCAATTTTAACCATCTTCCCTGTCCCTGCTGAAGAAAAGCAGGCCCAAACCATGATGCTGCTGCCACCACCATGTTTGACAGTGGGGATGGTGTGTTCAGCTGTGTTGCTTTTACGCCAAACATAACGTTTTGCATTGTTGCCAAAAAGTTCAAATTTGGTTTCATCTGACCAGAGCACCTTCTTCCACATGTTTGGTGTGTCTCCCAGTTGGCTTCTGGCAAACTT
>NW_023493984.1:0-22500 GCF_013265735.2 Oncorhynchus mykiss | reverse complement strand
TGTTTCAGAAGGTGTGTAGTCTCAGAATTACATCAGAGTATCGCTGACCTGTAGGTTGACTCTGTGTGTGAATATCTCTGTATCTAGATGAGTTGCCAGATTGGGTGTTTATCCTGTACCTCTGACGTTTAGGTTAGCGGGGGGTGGATATCTCTGTATCTAGATGAGTTGCCAGATTGGGTGTTTATCCTGTACCTCTGACGTATAGGTTAGCGGGGGTGGATATCTCTGTATCTAGATGAGTTGCCAGATTGGGTGTTTATCCTGTACCTCTGATGTATAGGTTAGCAGGGGGTGGATATCTCTGTATCTAGATGAGTTGCCAGATTGGGTGTTTATCCTGTACCTCTGACGTATAGGTTAGCGGGGGGTGGATATCTCTGTATCTAGATGAGTTGCCAGATTGGGTGTTTATCCTGTACCTCTGACGTATAGGTTAGCGGGGGGTGGATATCTCTGTATCTAGATGAGTTGCCAGATTGGGTGTTTATCCTGTACCTGTGATGTATAGGTTAGCGGGGGGTGGATATCTCTGTATCTAGATGAGTTGCCAGATTGGGTGTTTATCCTGTACCTCTGACGTATAGGTTAGCGGGGGGTGGATATCTCTGTATCTAGATGAGTTGCCAGATTGGGTGTTTATCCTGTACCTCTGACGTATAGGTTAGCAGGGGTGGATATCTCTGTATCTAGATGAGTTGCCAGATTGGGTGTTTATCCTGTACCTCTGACGTATAGGTTAGCGGGGGGTGGATATCTCTGTATCTAGATGAGTTGCCAGATTGGGTGTTTATCCTGTACCTCTGACGTATAGGTTAGCAGGGGTGGATATCTCTGTATCTAGATGAGTTGCCAGATTGGGTGTTTATCCTGTACCTCTGACGTATAGGTTAGCAGGGGTGGATATCTCTGTATCTAGATGAGTTGCCAGATTGGGTGTTTATCCTGTACCTCTGACGTATAGGTTAGCAGGGGTGGAGTAGCGGGTTCCGTCGCTGTTGGTGGCAACACATTCATATTTCCCCTGGTCCTGTTCCTCACTCAACTCTATCTGGAGGGCACCTGGAGGAAGGAGAGGAGGGGGGGGGGGGGGGAGAGAGAGAGAGAGAGAGAGAGAGAGAGAGAGAGAGAGAGAGAGAGAGAGAGAGAGAGAGAGAGAGGGGCAGATAGAGAGGGAGAAGGAGAGGGAGAGAGAGGCGAGAAAGACAATTCACTAAAAAGTAGGATATTATAGAGTTGTGTTCCTATACCTCATGGGAAGATGACTTGGGCTTAATTAAAACACAGCCAAAATAAACTGGATCGTATAAGGGGACACAAAACATTTAGTATCTTTATGGGGAGTTGATCTTCCAAAAAAAAATAAAAAATAAAATTGTATTCAGCCTCTTGAAAATAATAAGAAAAAAAAGCTGAAAGAAATGTCTGAAAAAGGTTTGACAAGCAGCTACAAAATAAGCAAAGAAATATGCAATTCCGCTTAGAGAACAACATTTAGAAATCTCTTTGCTAAAAATTGAAAGGCAGTTTTATTAGGGAAATCAAAGGTCAAACGTGACTGAAACGTTGCCATGGCAATACGAGATCCCCACCCCCCCGCCCACCCAACAGAATCCACCAATGGGATCAGGAGTGTGATGTCACAGTAACCCCCCCCCCCCCAGCCAATAAAAAAAAAAAGGTTAAGACATCAACCATCCTCCAATGAGGTCACAGGACCAAAACACCAACGGTTAGGCCCCGCCCTGAAGACGGACGGATTAGAGCCGTTTTCCTTCTCCCTGGAAAAAGACAAAGTGTCAAAAAGACAATCAACACCCAGTAAGAAAAATAGGAGGGAGAGAGGAGGAGGGCGTTAAGACAAGATGCACCCAGTAAGAAAAATAGGAGGGAGAGAGGAGGAGGGCGTTAAGACAAGATGCACCCAGTAAGAAAAATAGGAGGGAGAGAGGAGGAGGGCGTTAAGACAATCAATACCCAGTAAGAAAAATAGGAGGGAGAGAGGAGGAGGGCGTTAAGACAATCAATACCCAGTAAGAAAAATAGGAGGGAGAGAGGAGGAGGGCGTTAAGACAAGATGCACCCGGAATTTTTTTTAGCAAAAAAGTGGTTGTTTGGGGGCTTTTCAATATCAGTGGGGGTTAAAGAAAGAGAGAAACAAAAAAAAAAGAAATCCAAATACAGGAGTCTGTGTGTGTGGGTTTGTGTGTGTGAAATGTCACCATCTTGATTTTAAGTGCTGAGCAGAATAGTTGGGAGTAAAATAAGACTGAATGCGTGTTCCAATATGGCCCCCTATTCCCTATATATAGTCCCATATGCCCCCTATTCCCGATATAGTCCCATATGGCCCCTATTCCCTATATATAGTCCCATATGGCCCCCTATTCTCTATATAGTCCCATATGGCCCCCTATTCCCGATATAGTCCCATATGGCCCCTATTCCCTATATATAGTCCCATATGGCCCCCTATTCTCTATATAGTCCCATATGGCCTCTATTCCCTATATATAGTCCCATATGGACCCCTATTCCCTATATAGTCCCATGGGGCTGTGGTCAAAACTAGGAATAGTTTGCCCTTTGGAACGTTGCCTGACTCGTTTGATTGGACGAAAATAGACAAAGGCGACAGGAGGATTGTGGTGAGGTCAAGAGTTCAAGACTCCGTCAAGACCCCCCCCAAACCCCCCCCCAAAAAAAGTGAATGAAGAAAAAATAAATCAAAAGGACAAGGAAGTGAAACAGAAGAGACTTGTCTTCTTAGAATCTGATACATTATGACATCATCACAACTTAGAACCACGGCATGACACAACCAGGAAATGACAGCAACGCAATACTATGGAAACCAAAGCAGACAGAGGAGCAAGCTGATAGGATGAAGGGAGTAGGGGAGACCAGGAAGGGGTTTAGGTAATATATCAGGTTAATTAGGATGAAGGGAGTAGGGGAGACCAGGAAGGGGTTTAGGTTATACAGTGCCTTGCGAAAGTATTCAGCCCCCTTGAACTTTGCGACCTTTTGCCACATTTCAGGCTTCAAACATAAGGATATAAAACTGTATTTTTTTGTGAAGAATCAACAACAAGTGGGACACAATCATGAAGTGGAACGACATTTATTGGATATTTCAAACTTTTTTAACAAATCAAAAACTGAAAAATTGGGCGTGCAAAATTATTCAGCCTCTTTACTTTCAGTGCAGCAAACTCTCTTCAGAAGTTCAGTGAGGATCTCTGAATGATGTGTGTAATCAAGTCTCCGTATAAATGCACCTGCACTGTGATAGTCTCAGAGGTCCGTTAAAAGCGCAGAGAGCGTCATGAAGAACAAGGAACACACCAGGCAGGTCCGAGATACTGTTGTGAAGAAGTTTAAAGCCGGATTTGGATACAAAAAGATTTCCCAAGCTTTAAACATCCCAAGGAGCACTGTGCAAGCGATAATATTGAAATGGAAGGAGTATCAGACCACTGCAAATCTACCAAGACCTGGCCGTCCCTCTAAACTTTCAGCTCATACAAGGAGAAGACTGATCAGAGATGCAGCCAAGAGGCCCATGATCACTCTGGATGAACTGCAGAGATCTACAGCTGAGGTGGGAGACTCTGTCCATAGGACAGACAATCAGTCGTATATTGCACAAATCTGGCCTTTATGGAAGAGTGGCAAGAAGAAAGCCATTTCTTAAAGATATCCATAAAAGTGTTGTTTAAAGTTTGCCACAAGCCACCTGGGAGACACACCAAACATGTGGAAGAAGGTGCTCTGGTCAGATGAAACCAAAATTGAACTTTTTGGCAACAATGCAAAACGTTATGTTTGGCGTAAAAGCAACACAGCTCATCACACTGAACACACCATCCCCACTGTCAAAACATGGTGGTGGCAGCATCATGGTTTGGGCCTGCTTCAGCAGGAACAGGGAAGATGGTTAAAATTGATGGGAAGATGGATGGAGCCAAATACAGGACCATTCTGGAAGAAAACCTGATGGAGTCTGCAAAAGACCTGAGACTGGGACGGAGATTTGTCTTCCAACAAGACAATGATCCAAAACATAAAGCAAAATCTACAATGGAATGGTTCAAAAATAAACATATCCAGGTGTTAGAATGGCCAAGTTAAAGTCCAGACCTGATTTAAATCGAGAATCTGTGGAAAGAACTGAAAACTGCTGTTCACAAATGCTCTCCATCCAACCTCACTGAGCTCGAGCTGTTTTGCAAGGAGGAATGGGAAAAAAACTTCAGTCTCTCGATGTGCAAAACTGATAGAGACATACCCCAAGCGACTTACAGCTGTAATCGCAGCAAAAGGTGGCGCTACAAAAGTATTAACTTAAGGGGGCTGAATAATTTTGCACGCACAATTTTTCAGTTTTTGATTTGTTAAAAAAGTTTGAAATATCCAATAAATGTCGTTCCACTTTATGATTGTGTCCCACTTGTTGTTGATTCTTCACAAAAAAATACAGTTTTATATCTTTTGTTTGAAGCCTGAAATGTGGCAAAAGGTCGCAAGGTTCAAGGGGGCCGAATACTTTCGCAAGGCACTGTATATCAGGTTAATTAGGATGAAGGGAGTAGGGGAGACCAGGAAGGGGTTTAGGTAATATAACAGGTTAATTAGGATGAAGGGAGTAGGGGAGACCAGGAAGGGGTTTAGGTTATATAACAGGTTAATTAGGATGAAGGGAGTAGGGGAGACCAGGAAGGGGTTTAGGTAATATAACAGGTTAATTAGGATGAAGGGAGTAGGGGAGACCAGGAAGGGGTTTAGGTTATATAACAGGTTAATTAGGATGAAGGGAGTAGGGGAGACCAGGAAGGGGTTTAGGTAATATAACAGGTTAATTAGGATGAAGGGAGTAGGGGAGACCAGGAAGGGGTTTAGGTAATATAACAGGTTAATTAGGATGAAGGGAGTAGGGGAGACCAGGAAGGAGTTTAGAGTCATAGAACATGTCACACAATGACAAGGAAGCGATTGATGGGTACTTTGAGTTTCATAGTTAAATGACCGGAACAACGATGGTGGAAATGGAAAAGAGGGACGAGGTCTGTTATCTCTGAATGTGACTCAAATGGCACCTGATTCTCTACACTGTGCACTATATTTTCCCATACACGGCTCATAGGGTTCTGGTCAAAAAGTAGTGCACTATTATAGGGAATACTAGTGCCATTTGGGAAACAGCCTGGTTCTGTGGCGGTCCTCCCAGACAATCGTCTCTTACCTCTTATAGGCGTGCCACCTGATTGGTCAATGAATGCAAATCAGATTAGAGAAGAAGAAGAAATGTTAGTAGGTGGGGAGGGGAGGAAGATAGAAGGAGAGGAAGAGAGGGAAGTAGTTGGCTTTGAGAGGAGAAGAATCACATTAGATACAATTATCAGGTCAATAAAAGAGAGAGAGAGAGATGGAGAGACAGAGAGAGACAGACAGAGATAGACAGAGAGAGAGACAAAGTGAGAGAGAGAGAGAAAGAGAGAGATAGAGACAGAGAGAGCTACAGATATAGATTATTGCAAGTGCCCTGTGTAGTTGTTGTCCATAGGGGAGAATCTATAGGGTCTGGACTGGGTTGATGTCTGGACTGGGTTGGTATCTGGACTGGGTTGGTGTCTGGGACTGGGTTGATGTCTGGACTTAGTTGATGTCTGGACTGGGTTGGAATCTGGACTGGGTTGGTGACTGGACTGGGTTGGTATCTGGACTGGGTTGGTGTCTGGACTGGGTTGATGTCTGGACTGGGTTGATGTCTGGACTGGGTTGAATCTGGACTGGGTTGGTGACTGGACTGGGTTGGTGTCTGGACTGGGTTGGTATGTGGACTGGGTTGGTGTTGGTGTTTGGACTGGGTTGGTATCTGGACTGGGTTGGTATCTGGACTGGGTTGGTGTCTGGACTGGGTTGGTGTTGGTGTCTGGACTGGGTTGATGTCTGGACTGGGTTGGTGTTGGTGTCTGGACTGGGTAGGTGTTGGTGTCTGGACTGGGTTGGTGTCTGGACTGGGTTGGTGTCTGGACTGGGTTGATGTCTGGACTGGGTTGGTGTTGATGTCTGGACTGGGTTGATGTCTGGACTGGGTTGGTGTCTGGACTGGGTTGGTGTCTGGACTGGGTTGATGTCTGGACTGGGTTGGTGTTGATGTCTGGACTGGGTTGATGTCTGGACTGGGTTGATGTCTGGACTGGGTTGGTGTTGGTGTCTGGACTGGGTTGGTGTCTGGTCTGGGTTGGTGTTGGTGTCAGGACTGGGTTGGTGTTGGTGTCTGGACTGGGTTGATGTCTGGACTGGGTTGATGTCTGGGCTTGGTTGGTGTCTGGACTGGGTTGGTGTCTGGACTGGGTTGATGTCTGGACTGGGTTGGTGTTGGTATCTGGACTGGGTTGGTGTCTGGACTGGGTTGGTGTCTGGACTGGGTTGGTATCTGGACTGGGTTGGTGTCTGGACTGGGTTGGTGTCTGGACTGGGTTGGTGTCTGGACTGGGTTGGTGTCTGGACTGGGTTAGTGTCTGGACTGGGTTGGTGTCTGGACTGGGTTGGTGTCTGGACTGGGTTGGTGTCTGGACTGGGTTGGTATCTGGACTGGATTGGTATCTGGACTGGGTTGGTGTCTGGACTGGGTTGGTGTCTGGACTGGGTTGGTATCTGGACTGGGTTGGTGTCTGGACTGGGTTGGTGTCTGGACTGGGTTGGTATCTGGACTGGGTTGGTGTCTGGACTGGGTTGGTATCTGGACTGGGTTGGTATCTGGACTGGGTTGGTATCTGGACTGGGTTGGTGTCTGGACTGGGTTGGTATCTGAACTGGGTTGGTATCTGGACTGGGTTGGTGTCTGGACTGGTTTTTATTTGAGACAGTCATTTACAGTGGAGGGAGTATAGACAGGAAAACACTATACAGTGTTATGGGGGAGTGAATGAGTGAAGGAGAGAGAGATATATTAAGTTAGTGAGTGAATGAGTGAAGGAGAGAGATATATATTAAGTGAGTGAATGAGTGAAGGAGAGAGAGATATATTAAGTGAGTGAATGAGTGAAGGAGAGAGAGATATATTAAGTGAGTGAATGAGTGAAGGAGAGAGAGATATATTAAGTGAGTGAATGAGTGAAGGAGAGAGAGATATATTAAGTGAGTGAATGAGTGAAGGAGAGAGAGATATATTAAGTGAGTGAATGAGTGAGTGAAGGAGATAGATATATTATTTAGTGAGTGAACGAGTGAAGGAGAGAGAGATATATTAAGTGAGTGAAGGAGAGAGAGATATATTACGTGAGTGAATGAGTTGAAGGAGAGAGATATATATTAAGTGAGTGAATGAGTGAGTGAAGGAGATAGATATATATATTTAGTGAGTGAACGAGTGAAGGAGAGAGAGATATATTAAGTGAAGTGAATGAGTGAAGGAGAGAGAGATATATTAAGTTGGTGAGTGAATGAGTGAAGGAGAGAGAGATATATTACGTGAGTGAATGAGTGAAGGAGAGAGAGATATATTACGTGAGTGAATGAGTGAAGGAGAGAGAGATATATTAAGTGAGTGAATGAGTGAGTGAAGGAGAGAGAGATATATTAAGTGAGTGAATGAGTGAAGGAGAGAGAGATATATTAAGTGAGTGAATGAGTGAAGGAGAGAGAGATATATTAAGTGAGTGAAGGAGAGAGAGATATATTATGTGAGTGAATGAGTGAAGGGGTCAACAGGAGAAAGCATTTTAGTCCAATAGAAAGATGTAGGGTGGTCAAGTGTGTGTTCATACTGTGTGCGTGTTGTGTGTGTGTGTGTGTGTGTGTTGTGTATCTAAGTGTGTGTGACCACAGTGGTCGTTCTCCAACGCATCAGCAATCAGTCAGTGTATGAATACGGTGAGCAGTGAGCGAGCAGCATTAGTGTTGGGTACAGACAGTGTTCTGATCCCAACTGACACCCTATTCCCTATCCAGTGCACTACTTTTGACCAGAGGGCCCTGATGTGTGTAGCACTACATAGGGAATAGGGAGCCGTGAGGGACCACAGTGTGAGACAAAGGAAACAGCAGACAGGTGAGGGGGGGGGGGGGGGTAGCGATATCTTTCAGAGGTTAAAGCACTTACCAAAGGACTCTGTTGTTTAAGAGAGACACAGAGAGAAGAAGAAACAGCATAGACACAGCATTACAGTCCTTTTCATTAGAGACAGTTACACAACCTTGACTTAACCTTTCAACAACCAGCTGATTGGTCAAATAGAGCGTATGGAGCCGCTGATCAGATGAAACGACAACTATGACTTGTAATTGTTGTCCGATAGCTAAAACTCAAGATCCAACGAGGACGAATAATGTCCAATAATCGGATAATGTAAACATGTATAACTTTAATAAATTGATTTACATTTCTGGTTAGCAGACAGACAAAAATTGAAAAGTGAATAACAGCGATGCTATAATAGTAGTGAGATGTCTTGACAGCAGAGTAATATAACCCGTCCAGTCACAACAGGGGATAGAAATATAAGGGTTCTGAATAAGGAAGTGCCGGGGCTGAGCCAGAGGTAGACAGAGAAGCCAAGGGTCATAGTTCAAACAGAAGCCAGAGGGATTGTGGGTCCAGAGTCTGGCCCAAAGCAGAGGAGAGGGAGGGAGCAAAAATAGCTTTAATAAGAAGTACAGGGAAATTCCAATTCTAATTCTCTTCATTGCGTTCCCATCAGGAAAATCTGGGAGTGGAGTTGGAATTTGGTTTACTTTTCTGAATTGACCGGAATTGAGCCCAACCGATTAGAGGGTGAGGGAGCTAACACTGGAGATGGAAGTCTCACACTACTGTGCCTATTCCACACTTGAGACCCAAACACAGCGGTTATTCTAATTGGTGGAAGCATCGTTTTGTAAAGGTTAACGCAGCAGATCTTCATTGTCAGAAGGTAGACATTCTGCTATCGTCTAGGTGCAGAGAGGCCTTTTAACATTGTTGTTGTTCTGGCTGCAACAATGAGGCTCACATTGAGGGTCCACCTCTACGGATGACCTTGTAGAGGTCACGAATCAATACGTTTTTTAATGTCTTTTTGTCAACAAAGTCGGCAGACTGGACAAAGTTGAAGGAATCCAAGAAGAGTTGAGAATATGCAGCAGTCATCCAATCACAGCAGTGTTCTACACTGGAGAGGGAGGTGGTTCAGACCAATCACAGCAGTGTTCTACACTGGAGAGGGAGGTGGTTCAGACCAATCACAGCAGGTGTTTCTACACTGGAGAGGGAGGTGGTTCAGACCAATCACAGCAGTGTTCTACACTGGAGAGGGAGGTGGTTCAGACCAATCACAGCAGTGTTCCTACACTGGAGAGGGAGGTGGTTCCGACCAATCACAGCAGTGGTCTATACTGGAGAGGGAGGTGGTTCAGACCAATCACAGCAGTGTTCTACACTGGAGAGGAGGTGGTTCCGACCAATCACAGCAGTGGTCTATACTGGAGAGGGAGGTGGTTCCGACCAATCACAGCAGTGGTCTATACGGAGAGGGAGGTGGTTCCGAACCAATCACAGCAGTGGTCTATACTGGAGAGGGAGGTGGTTCAGACCAATCACAGCAGTGTTTTACACTGGAGAGGGAGGTGGTTCAGACCAATCACAGCAGTGTTTCTACACTGGAGAGGAGGGTGGTTCAGACCAATCACAGCAGTGTTCTACACTGGAGAGGGAGGTGTTCCGACCAATCACAGCAGTGGTTCTACACTGGAGAGGGAGGTGGTCCGACCAATCACAGCAGTGTTCTACACTGGAGAGGGAGGTGATTCAGACCCAATCACAGCAGTGGTCTACACTGGAGAGGGAGGTGGTTCAGACCAATCACAGCAGTGTTCTACACTGGAGAGGGAGGTGGTTCAGACCAATCACAGCAGTGTTCTACACTGGAGAGGGAGGTGGTTCAGGACCAATCACAGCAGTGTTTCTACACTGGAGAGGGAGGTGGTTCAGACCAATCACAGCAGTGTTCTACACTGGAGAGGGAGGTGGTTCAGACCAATCACAGCAGTGTTCTACACTGGAGAGGGATGGTGGTTCAGACCAATCACAGCAGTGTTCTACACTGGAGAGGGAGGTGGTTCAGACCAATCACAGCAGTGTTCTACACTGGAGAGGGAGGTGGTTCAGACCAATCACAGCAGTGGTATATACTGGAGAGGGAGGTGGTTCAGACCAATCACAGCAGTGTTCTACACTGGAGAGGGAGGTGGTTCAGACAAGACACCGTACTTCACATTACAATGTACGCAAACATACCGTACATGGAAAGATTTATCTGTATTTTTAGTAAAGGGGAGCTGCTCAGTCACTCCGAGTGTGTCTTATATCATTGCTTAGACCATGGCCTTGGGGTAAGCAGTTTGTTGTTAGATAAAGAGGTAAGTCTGTCACGATGGTGAGTGTGTCTGAAGACCCTCCAGGGTTTGGAGGAAAGCAGAGAGATTAGAGAGAGAGAAAAGCCTTGGACCAGGAACAAAAGGACAGGAGATAGAACAACCATACAACACAATAACTGACATCAACTCACAGGGAGAAAACAAGAGAGAGAGAGAGAGAGAAAGAGAGAGAGAGAGAGGAGAAGAGAGGTGTTCAATAAAAGAACAGAACCCCAAACAAAAGAGGAGAAAATAGGGAAACAAAAATAAAAGCAGTGAACAGAAGACTAGAAAGAGAAAGAGAGGGAGAACGGAGGACTAGAAGAGAAAGAGAGGGGGAGTGGAGGAACTAGAAAGAGAAAGAGAGGGGGAAGTGGAGGACTAGAAAGAGAAAGAGAGGGGGAGAGGAGGACTAGAAAGAGAAAGAGAGGGGGAACGGAGGACTAGAAAGAGAAAAGAGAGGGGGAACGGAGGACTAGAAAGAGAAAGAGAGGGGGAGTGGAGGACTAGAAAGAGAAAGAGAGGGGGAGAGGAGGACTAGAAAGAGAAAGAGAGGGGGAACGGAGGACTAGAAAGAGAAAGAGAGGGGGAACGGAGGACTAGAAAGAGAAAGAGAGGGGGAGTGGAGGACTAGAAAGAGAAGAGAGGGGGAGAGGAGGACTAGAAAGAGAAAGAGAGGGGGAGAGGAGGACTAGAAAGAGAGAGGGAGAGGAGGACTAGAAAGAGAAAGAGGGGAGCGGAGGACTAGAAAGAGAGAAGGAGAGCAGGACTAGAAAGAGAGGGGGAGCGGAGGACTAGAAAGAGAGAAGGAGGACTCGAAAGAGAACGAGAGGGGGAAGAGGAGGACTAGAAAGAGAAAGAGAGGGGGAGAGGAGGACTAGAAAGAGAAAGAGCGGGGGAGAGGAGGACTAGAAAGAGAGAGGGAGAGGAGGACCTAGAAAGAGAAAGAGAGGGGGAGCGGAGGACTAGAAAGAGAGGGAGTGGAGGACTAGAAAGAGAAAGAGAGGGGGAGCGGAGGACTAGAAAGAGAAAGAGAGGGGGAGAGGAGGACTAGAAAGAGAAAGACAGGGGGAGCATAGGACTAGAAAGAGAAAGAGAGGGGGGAGAGAAGGACTAGAAAGAGAACGGAGAGGGGGAGAGGAGGACTAGAAAGAGAAGAGAAGGGGGAGAGGAGGACTAGAAGAGAAAGAGAGGGGGAGCGGAGGACTAGAAAGAGAAAGAGAGGGGGGAGGAGGACTAGAAAGAGAAAGAGAAAGAGAGGGGGAGAGGAGGATTAGAAAGAGAAAGAGAGAGGGAGCGGAGGACTAGAAAGAGAAAGAGAGGGGGAGTGGAGGACTAGAAAGAGAAAGAGAGGGGGAGTGGAGGACTAGAAAGAGAAAGAGAGGGGGAGAGGAGGACTAGAAAGAGAAAGACAGGGGGAGCGGAGGACTAGAAAGAGAAAGACAGGGGGGAGGAGGACTAGAAAGAGAAAGAGAAAGAGAGGGGGAGAGGAGGACTAGAAAGAGAAAGAGAAGGGGAGTGGAGGACTAGAAAGAGAAAGAGAGGGGGAGAGGAGGACTAGAAAGAGAAAGACAGGGGGAGCGGAGGACTAGAAAGAGAAAGACAGGGGGGAGGAGGACTAGAAAGAGAAAGAGAAAGAGAGGGGGAGAGGAGGACTAGAAAGAGAAAGAGAGGGGGAGAGGAGGACTAGAAAGAGAAAGACAGGGGGAGCGGAGGACTAGAAAGAGAAAGACAGGGGGGAGGAGGACTAGAAAGAGAAAGAGAAAGAGAGGGGGAGAGGAGGACTAGAAAGAGAAAGAGAAGGGGAGCGGAGGACTAGAAAGAGAAAGAGAGTGGGAGAGGAGGACTAGAAAGAGAAAGAGAGGGGGAGCGGAGGACTAGAAAGAGAAAGAGAGTGGGAGAGGAGGACTAGAAAGAGAAAGAGAAGGGGAGCGGAGGACTAGAAAGAGAAAGAGAGTGGGAGAGGAGGACTAGAAAGAGAAAGAGAAAGAGAGGGGGAGAGGAGGACTAGAAAGAGAAAGAGAAGAGAAGTGGAGGACTAGAAAGAGAAAGAGAGTGGGAGAGGAGGACTAGAAAGAGAAAGAGAGGGGGAGCGGAGGACTAGAAAGAGAAAGAGAGTGGGAGAGGAGGACTAGAAAGAGAAAGAGAAGGGGAGCGGAGGACTAGAAAGAGAAAGAGAGTGGGAGAGGAGGACTAGAAAGAGAAAGAGAAAGAGAGGGGGAGCGGAGGACTAGAAAGAGAAAGAGAAGGGGAGTGGAGCACTAGAAAGAGAAAGAGAGGGGGAGAGGAGGACTAGAAAGAGAAAGAGAAGAGAAGTGGAGGACTAGAAAGAGAAAGAGAGTGGGAGAGGAGGACTAGAAAGAGAAAGAGAAGGGGAGCGGAGGACTAGAAAGAGAAAGAGAGGGGGAGAGGAGGACTAGAAAGAGAAAGAGAAGGGGAGCGGAGGACTAGAAAGAGAAAGAGAGTGGGAGCGGAGGACTAGAAAGAGAAAGAGAGTGGGAGAGGAGGACTAGAAAGAGAAAGAGAGGGGGAGCGGAGGACTAGAAAGAGAAAGAGAAGGGGAGCGGAGGACTAGAAAGAGAAAGAGAGTGGGAGAGGAGGACTAGAAAGAGAAAGAGAGGGGGAGCGGAGGACTAGAAAGAGAAAGAGAGGGGGAGCGGAGGACTAGAAAGAGAAAGAGAGTGGGAGAGGAGGACTAGAAAGAGAAAGAGAGGGGGAGCGGAGGACTAGAAAGAGAAAGAGAAGGGGAGCGGAGGACTAGAAAGAGAAAGAGAGTGGGAGAGGAGGACTAGAAAGAGAAAGAGAGGGGGAGCGGAGGACTAGAAAGAGAAAGAGAGGGGGAGAGGAGGAATAGAAAGAGAAAGAGAGGGGGAGCGGAGGAATAGAAAGAGAAAGAGAGGGGGAGAAGAGGACTATAAAGAGAGGGGGAGCGGAGGACTAGAAAGAGAAAGAGAGGGGGAGAGGAGGAAGAGAAAGAGAAAGAGAAAGAGAGGGGGAGCGGAGGACTAGAAAGACAGGGGGAGCGGAGGATTAGAAAGAGAAAGACAGGGGGAGCGGAGGATTAGAAAGAGAAAGACAGGGGGAGCGGAGGATTAGAAAGAGAAAGACAGGGGGAGCGGAGGATTAGAAAGAGAAAGACAGGGGGAGCGGAGGATTAGAAAGAGAAAGACAGGGGGAGCGGAGGACTAGAAAGAGAAAGAGAAGGGGAGCGGAGGACTAGAAAGAGAAAGAGAGTGGGAGAGGAGGACTAGAAAGAGAAGAGAGCGGAGGAAGAGAGAGAGGGGGGAGCGGAGGACTAGAAAGAGAAAGAGAGGGGGAGAGGAGGAATAGAAAGAGAAAGAGAGGGGGGAAGAGACGGAGCGGAGGATAGAAAGAGAAAGAGAGGGAGGAGAAGAGGACTATAAAGAGAGGGGGAGCGGAGGACTAGAAAGAGAAAGAGAGGGGGAGAGGAGGAAAGAGAAAGAGAAAGAGAAAGAGAGGGGGAGCGGAGGACTAGAAAGAGAAAGACAGGGGGAGCGGAGGATTAGAAAGAGAAAGACAGGGGGAGCGGAGGATTAGAAAGAGAAAGGACAGGGGGAGCGGAGGATTAGAAAGAGAAAGACAGGGGGAGCGGAGGATTAGAAAGAGAAAGACAGGGGGAGCGGAGGATTAGAAAGAGAAAGACAGGGGGAGCGGAGGATTAGAAAGAGAAAGACAGGGGGAGAGGGGAGCGGAGGATTAGAAAGAGAAAGACAGGGGGAGCGGAGGATTAGAAAGAGAAAGACAGGGGGAGCGGAGGATTAGAAAGAGAAAGACAGGGGGAGCGGAGGATTAGAAAGAGAAAGACAGGGGGAGCGGAGGATTAGAAAGAGAAAGACAGGGGGAGCGGAGGATTAGAAAGAGGGGGGAGCAGAGGATTAGAAAGAGGGGGGTAACATTGTGTTGACACTCGTATTTTCCCGCTGATCACTCCATACCTGAACGGAGCTGTTTGATTCGCCCGTTGTTATTGGTGGTGTTGACAGGGAGGAAGTCTTTAAACCAGGTGATTTCTGGGTCGGGGTTGCCGCTAGCAGCACACAGCATGGTGGCCGTTCTAGAGCGTTCAACCACCTTCAGCTGGGGACCCATGTCTATGGTGGGGAACCCCGAGGGGAGCTGATCCTCTGGAGGCGAGAGAGAGAGAGACAGAGAGAGAGAGAGAGACACAGAGAGAGAGAGAGAGAGAGAGAGAGAGACACAGAGAGAGAGACAGAGAGAGAGAGAGAGACACAGAGAGAGAGAGAGAGAGAGAGAGAGAGACAGAGAGACACAGACACAGAGAGAGAGAGAGAGAGAGAGAGAGAGAGAGAGAGACAGAGAGACACAGAGACAGAGAGAGAGAGAGAGAGAGAGAGAGAGAGAGATAGAGAGACACAGAGAGAGAGAGAGAGAGACACAAAGAGAGACACAGAGAGATTATTCCGAGATTTGATTAAACTGGGATAGAATCAGAGTAGTGAAGTAAACTGCCAGTCATTCAGTGAGTCATGACTCTCTCTCTGATTCATGAATAAACTGCCCTCATGTTCCAGTCATTCAGTGAGTCATGACTCTCTCTCTGATTCATGAATAAACTGCCCTCATGTTCCAGTGATTCAGTGAGTCATGACTCTCTCTCTGATTCATGAATAAACTGCCCTCATGTTCCAGTGATTCAGTGAGTCATGACTCTCTCTCTGATTCATGAATAAACTGCCCTCATGTTCCAGTGATTCAGTGAGTCATGACTCTCTCTCTGATTCATGAATAAACTGCCCTCATGTTCCAGTGATTCAGTGAGTCATGACTCTCTCTCTCTGATTCATGAATAAACTGCCCTCATGTTCCAGTGATTCAGTGAGTCATGACTCTCTCTCTCTGATTCATGAATAAACTGCCCTCATGTTCCAGTGATTCAGTGAGTCATGACTCTCTCTCTCTGATTCATGAATAAACTGCCCTCATGTTCCAGTGATTCAGTGAGTCATGACTCTCTCTCTCTGATTCATGAATAAACTGCCCTCATGTTCCAGTGATTCAGTGAGTCATGACTCTCTCTCTGATTCATGAATAAATAAAGAATAAAGAGAACAATAAATAGTAGTATAGTATGTTGCAGCCACAGCAGGTCAGTATAGTATAGAATAGAATAGTATAGCATAGTATAGTATAGTATAGTATAGTATAGTATAGAATAGTGTAGCATAGTATAGTATAGTATAGTATAGTATAGTATAGAATAGTGTAGCATAGTATAGTATAGTATAGTATAGTATAGTACAGTATAGCATAGTATAGTATAGCATAGTATAGTACAGTATAGTATAGTATAGCATAGTATAGTACAGTATAGTATAGTATAGCATAGTATAGTACAGTATAGTATAGTATAGTATAGCATAGAATAGTGTAGCATAGTATAGTACAGTATAGTATAGTATAGCATAGTATAGTACAGTATAGTATAGTATAGCATAGTATAGTACAGTATAGTATAGTATAGCATAGTATAGTATAGCATAGAATAGTACAGTATAGTATAGTATAGTATAGTATAGTATAGTATAGCATAGAATAGTGTAGCATAGTATAGTACAGTATAGTATAGTATAGCATAGTATAGTATAGCATAGTATAGTATAGCATAGAATAGTACAGTATAGTATAGTATAGCATAGTATAGTACAGTATAGTATAGTATAGCATAGTATAGTATAGCATAGAATAGTACAGTATAGTATAGTATAGCATAGTATAGTACAGTATAGTATAGCATAGTATAGCATAGAATAGTGTAGCATAGTATAGTACAGTATAGTATAGTATAGCATAGTATAGTACAGTATAGTATAGTATAGTATAGTACAGTATAGTATAGTATAGTATAGTATAGCATAGAATAGTACGGTATAGTATAGTATAGTATAGTATAGTATAGTATAGTATAGCATAGAATAGTGTAGCATAGTATAGTACAGTATAGTATAGTATAGCATAGTATAGTATAGTATAGCATAGTATAGTATAGCATAGAATAGTACAGTATAGTATAGTATAGCATAGTATAGTACAGTATAGTATAGTATAGCATAGTATAGTATAGCATAGAATAGTACAGTATAGTATAGTATAGCATAGTATAGTACAGTATAGTATAGTATAGCATAGTATAGTATAGCATAGAATAGTACAGTATAGTATAGTATAGTATAGTATAGTATAGCATAGAATAGTGTAGCATAGTATAGTACAGTATAGTATAGTATAGCATAGTATAGTATAGCATAGAATAGTACAGTATAGTATAGTATAGTATAGCATAGAATAGTGTAGCATAGTATAGTACAGTATAGTATAGTATAGCATAGTATAGTATAGCATAGAATAGTACAGTATAGTATAGTATAGCATAGTATAGTACAGTATAGTATAGTATAGTATAGTATAGCATAGAATAGTACAGTATAGTATAGTATAGCATAGTATAGTACAGTATAGTATAGTATAGCATAGTATAGTATAGCATAGAATAGTACAGTATAGTATAGTATAGCATAGTATAGTATAGCATAGAATAGTACAGTATAACATAGTGTAGCATAGTATAGTATAGTATACATAGAATAGTATAGTATAGCATAGTATAGTACAGTATAACATAGTGTAGCATAGTATAGTATAGTATAACATAGTGTAGCATAGTACAGTATAACATAGAATAGTATAGTATAGCATAGTATAGTATAGCATAGCATAGAATAGTACAGTATAACATAGTGTAGCATAGCATAGTATAACATAGAATAGTATAGTATAGCATAGAATAGTACAGTATAGTATAGTATAGTATAGAATATATAGTATAGTATAGTATAGTATAGTATAGTATAGAATAGTATAGTATAGTATAGTATAGAATAGTATAGTATAGTATAGTATAGCATAGTATAAATAGAATAGTATAGTATAGCATAGAATAGTACAGTATAGTATAGTATAGCATAGTATAGTATAGCATAGAATAGTACAGTATAACATAGTGTAGCATAGCATAGTATAAACATAGAATAGTATAGTATAGCATAGAATAGTACAGTATAGTATAGAATAGTATAGTATAGTATAGTATAGAATAGTATAGTATAGTATAGTATAGAATAGTACAGTATAACATAGTGTAGCATAGCATAGTATAACATAGAATAGTATAGTATAGCATAGAATAGTACAGTATAACATAGTGTAGCATAGCATAGTATAACATAGAATAGTATAGTATAGCATAGTATAGTATAGTATAGCATAGAATAGTACAGTATAACATAGTGTAGCATAGCATAGTATAACATAGAATAGTATAGTATAGCATAGTATAGTATAGTATAGCATAGAATAGTACAGTATAACATAGTGTAGCATAGCATAGTATAACATAGAATAGTATAGTATAGCATAGTATAGTATAGCATAGCATAGCATAGTACAGTATAACATAGTGTAGCATAGCATAGTATAACATAGAATAGTATAGTATAGCATAGTATAGTATAGCATAGCATAGCATAGTATAGTATAATACAGTATAGTATAGTATAGTATAGCATAACATAGCATGGTATAGTATATACAGGATAATATACTATAGTATAGCATAGTATAGCACAGTATAGTAAAGCATTGTACAGTATAGCATAGTATAGTATGGTATAGCATAGTATAGCATAGTATAGCACAGTATAGTATAGTATAGCATAGTATAGCATAGTATATACAGTATAGTATAGTATGGTATAGTATAGTATAGCACAGTATAGCATAGCATAGTATAGTATAGCATTATATAGCATGGTATAGCATAGTATAGCACAGTATAGTATAGCATAGTATAGCATAGTATGGTATAGTACAGCACAGTACAGTGCATTATAGTATAGTATATGACAGTATAGTATGTTGCAGTGCCACCCCAGGCCAGTATAGTATAGTATAACAAAGTATAGTAGTATAGTACAGCATAGTATGGTAGTATAGTACAGTATAGTATAGGATAGTATAGTATAGTATAACACAGGATAGTATAGTATGGTACAGTATAGCATAGTATAGGATGGTATAGGATAGTGTAGGAAAGTATAGTATAGTATGGTATAGTGGGGTATAGTATAGTGTGCCACAGTGCTAATCCAGGGCAGTATAGTGTAGTATAGTATATCATAGGATAGTATAGCACAGTATAGTACATCAGTATAGTATAGTATAGTAACGTAGTATAGTATAGTATAGCGTAGTAGTATAGAAATATATATATAGTGGTGCAGGGGTATGGTATAGTGCAGTATAGTGTTGTATAGTATGGTGTAGTATAGCATAGTGCGGTGTGGTATGGTGTAGTATAGTGCAGTGTAGAATATTGGTATATACCACACTATGGTATAGTATATTATGGTGTGGTATAGTGTGGTATGGTATAGTGTAGTATAGTATGGTACAGTGTGGTATAGTATAGCACGGGATAGTAGTAGTATTGTGCTGTTTAGTGTAGCATGGTACAGCTTAGTATAGTGCAGTATGGTATGGTATAGCATAATATAGTGTAGTATAGTGCGGTATAGTGTAGTATAGTGCTGTATAGTGTAGTATGGTATGATATAGGTTAGTATAGTGTGGTATAGTGCAGTGTAGTGTAGTATATCATAGTATAGTGCTGTATAGTGTAGTATGGTATGATATAGGTTAGTATAGTGTGGTATAGTATATCACAGTGTAGTATAGTGTGATATGGTGTGCTATAGTGTGATATGGTATAGTGTAGTATAGTATAGTGTGGTATAGTATAGCACAGTGTAGTATAGTGTGATATGGTGTGGTGTAGTGCAGTGTAGTGTAGTAGTATATCATAGTGTGGTGTAGTATAGTGTAGTATATCACAGTATGGTGTAGCGTGGTATAGTATAGTGTAGTATAGTATGGTATATCCGTGTAATATGGTGTAGCATAGTATAGCATAGTGTGGTATAGCGCAGTATGGTATAGTGTAGTATAGTATGGCATAGTGTGGTATAGCGCAGTATAGTATAGTGTAGTATAGTATGGCATAGTGTGGTATAGTGCAGCACAGTGTGGTATAGTGCAGTATATTGTGGTATAGTGTAGCATGGTACAGTATAGTGTGGTATAGTGCAGTACAGTGTTGTACGGTGTAGTATAGTGTGGCGTGGTCTAGTATAATGTGGCGTAGTAGTATAGTGTAGTATAGGTTATATAGTATGGTATAGTGTAGTATAGTATAGTATGGTATAGTGTAGTATAGTGTAGTATAGTATGGTATAGCGTGTTGCTGTGCTTCCCCAGGTAGATATAAACAGACATTATATCCATTATAATTCTGCTCACTATAAGGCTTTCCAGTACTTATAGCATGAGACTGAAGAGAGGAGAACTGCTGTTCAAAGACTCTCTCCGTCTCTCTCTCTCTTTCTTTCTTTCTCTCTCCACGTCTCTCTCTCTCTCTCTTTCTTTCTCTCTCCACGTCTCTCTCTCTCTTTCTTTCTCTTCCACGTCTCTCTCTCTCTTTCTTTCTCTCTCCACGACTCTCTCTCTCCCTCTTTATCTCTCTCCCGTCTCTCTCTCTCTCTTTCTTTCTCTCTCCGCATCTCTCTCTCTCTCTCTCTTTCTTTCTCTCTCCACGACTCTCTCTCTCCCTCTTTATCTCTCTCCCCGTCTCTCTCTCTCTCCCTCTTTTTCTATATTTTTGACATTTTGTCAGGAAATGCAGCTCTGTCTCAGGTTCTGCTGTGGTGCAGTGGTTGCACAGCCTTTCCTCTACAGGGAGCCAGCTTTTCCTGTGTCTACCCTTCTCAATGGCAAGGCTGTGCTCACTGAGCCTGTACTTTGTCAAGGTTTTTCTAAGGTTTTGATCAGTAACCATGGTCAAATATTTAGCCACAGTGTACTGTCGATTTAGGGCCAGATAGCACTGCATTTGGCTTTGTGTTTGTTCTTGTGTTTCCCAATAAGCAATATAGTTTTGTTTTGACTGTGTTGTAATTTGGTTTATTCTGATTGATGGATGTTCTGGTCCTGAGGCTTCAGTGTGTTAGTAGAACAAGTTTGTGAACTCAGCCCCAGGACCAGCTGGATGAGGGGACTGAGGCTTCAGTGTGTCAGTAGAACAGGTTAGTGAACTCAGCCCCAGGACCAGCTGGATGAGGGGACTGAGGCTTCAGTGTTAGTAGAACAGGTTAGTGAACTCAGCCCCAGGACCAGCTGGATGAGGGGACTGAGGCTTCAGCGTGTTAGTAGAACAGGTTTGTGAACTCAGCCCCAGGACCAGCTGGGAGGGGACTGAGGCTTCAGTGTGTTAGTAGAACAGGTTTGTGAACTCAGCCTCAGGACCAGCTGGATGAGGGGACTCTTCTTTGCTCAGCTCTTGGCATTGCAGGGCTTGGTAATGATATGAGAGTGGGTCACTGTATTTTAGATGTTTCCAAAACTTAATTGCTCTTTTTTAAAGTTTTTATTATTAGTGGATATTGGCCTAATTCTGCCCTGCATGCATTGTCTGTAGCTTCCTCTGGACATGTAGGAGAATCTGACAGAACTCTGCATGCAGGGTTTCAATGGGGTGTTTGTCCCATTGGTGAAATCTTGTTTTGCAAGTGGACCCCACACCTCACTGTCAAAAAGTGCAATTGGTTCAATGACACATTCAATTAGTTTAAGCCACATTTTAATAGGTATATCAATTTGAATTGGCTTTTTAATGGCGTAGAATGACCTGCGTGCTTTCTCTCTCAGCTCATTCACTGCCTCATTAAGGTGTCGAGTTGAGCTTATTTTTAAACCTCACTAATTGTAATGTCTGCAGTACTCTATATATTTTGTACCAATTGAAAACTTTGGTCTAATTCCCTGAGATCTCGGATCTTCTCTGGAAAATCATAATTTTAGTATTTTGGGGTTTACTGCCAGGGCCCAGGTCTGGCAGTACTGCTCTAGCAGGTCCAGGCTCTGCTGTAGGCCATGTGCTGTGGGGGTTTACTGCCAGGGCCCAGGTCTGGTAGTACTGCTCTAGCAGGTCCAGGCTCTGCTCTAGGCCATGTGCTGTGGGGGTTTACTGCCAGGGCCCAGGTCTGGTAGTACTGCTCTAGCAGGTCCAGGCTCTGCTGTAGGCCATGTGCTGTGGGGGTTTACTGCCAGGGCCCAGGTCTGGTAGTACTGCTCAGCAGGTCCAGGCTCTGCTGTAGGCCATGTGCTGTGGGGGTTTACTGCCAAAGCCCAGGTCTGGTAGTACTGCTCTAGCAGGTCCAGGCTCTGCTCTAGGCCATGTGCTGTGGGGGTTTACTGCCAGGCCCAGGTCTGGTAGTTACTCTCTAGCAGGTCCAGGCCCTGCTGTAGGCCATGTGCTGTGGGGGTTTACTGCCGGGCCAGGGCCCAGGTCTGGTAGTACTGCTCTAGCAGGTCCAGGCCCTGCTGTAGGCCATGTGCTGTGGGGGTTACTGCAGGGCCCAGGTCTGGTAGTACTGCTCTAGCAGGTCCCAGGCCCTGCTTAGGCCATGTGCTGTGGGGGTTTACTGCCGGGGCCCAGGTCTGGCAGTACGCTCTAGCAGGTCCAGGCTCTGCTGTAGGCCATGTGCTGTGGGGGTTTACTGCCAGGCCCAGGTCTGGTAGTACGCTCTAGCAGGTCCATGCTTTGCTGTAGGCCATGTGCTGTGGTTAACTGCAGGCATAGGTCATCTGCGAAGAGTAGGCATTTAACTTCTGAATTGTGGAGACTAACACCAGGGGCTGAGGATTTTTTCTAGAATAGTGGCCAATTCGTTGATGTAAATATTGAAGAGTGCAGGGCTCAGATTGCAACCCTGGCGAAGGCCTGCGTATGGTTAAAAGATGATGTCTTTTCCTGCCCATTTTAATGCTGCACCTATTGCCAGTATACATTGATTTAATTATGTCATATGTTTGACCCCCTACATCACTTTCAATAACTTTGCAGAACAGTCCTGTATGCAATAGAATCAAATGCTTTTTGGAAGTCGATAAAGCAAGCGTATATTTTGGTATTATTTTGGTGGACATGTTTATCTATCAGGGTGTGTA
>NW_023493983.1:0-77982 GCF_013265735.2 Oncorhynchus mykiss | reverse complement strand
GACGGGGGTACAGGAGACAGACAGGAACTGGGGGTACGAGAGACAGACAGGAACTGGGTGGTACAGGAGACAAACAGGAACTGGGGGGTACAGGATACAAACAGGAACTGGGGGGTACAGGAGACATAGAAAGGAACTGGGTTTTACAGGAGACAGACAGGAACTGGGGGGTACAGGAGACAGACAGGAACTGGGGGGTACAGGAGACAGACAGGAACTGGGGGGTACAGGAGACATAGACAGGAACTGGGGGGTACAGGAGACAGGAACTGGGGGGAACAGGAGACATAGAAAGGAACTGGGCGGTACAGGAGAAAGACAGGAACTGGGGGGTACAGGAGACAAACAGGAACTGGGGGGTACAGGAGACATAGACAGGAACTGGGGGGTACAGGAGACAGGAACTGGGGGGGTACAGGAGACAGGAACTGGGGGGGTACAGGAGACAGGAACTGGGGGTACAGGAGACAGGAACTGGGGGTACAGGAGACAGGAACTGGGGGGTACAGGAGACAGGAACTGGGGGGTACAGGAGACAGGAACTGGGCGGTACAGGAGACAGGAACTGGGCGGTACAGGAGACAGGAACTGGGGGGTATGAGAGACAGGAACTGGGGGGTACAGGAGACATAGAAAGGAACTGGGGGGTACAGGAGACATAGAAAGGAACTGGGGGGTACAGGAGACATAGAAAGGAACTGGGCGGTACAGGAGACATAGACAGGAACTGGGGGGGTAATGGAGACAGACAAGAACTGGGGGGTACAGGAGACAAACAGGAACTGGGGGGTAAAGGAGACATAGAAGGGAACTGGGCGGTACAGGAGACAGACAGGAACTGGGGGGTATAGGAGACAGACAGGAACTGGGGGGTACAGGAGACAAAGGCAGGAACTGGGGGGTACAGGAGACAGGAACTGGGGGGTACAGGAGACAGGAACTGGGGGGTACAGGAGACAGGAACTGGGGGATACGGGAGACAGGAACTGGGGGGTACGTGAGACAGGAACTGGGGGGTACAGGAGAAAGACAGGAACTGGGGGGTACAGTCGACAGGAACTGGGAGGTACAGGAGACAGGAACTGGGGGGTACAGGAGACAGGAACTGGGGGGTATGAGAGACAGGAACTGGGGGGTACGAGAGATAGGAGCTGGGGGGTACAGGAGACATACACAGGACCTGGGGGGTACAGGAGACAGACAGGAACTGGGGGGAAGATTAGATATAGACAGGAACTGGGGGGTACAGGAGATAGACAGGAACTGGGGGGTACAGGAGACAGACAGGAACTGGGGGTACAGGAGACAGACCGGAACTGGGGGGTACAGGAGACAGACGGGAACTGGGGGGAACAGGAGACATAGACAGGAACTGGTTGACATGAGACATAGACAGGAAATGGGGGTACGAGAGACAGACAGGAACTGGGGGTACGAGAGACAGACAGGAACTGGGGTACGAGAGACAGACAGGAACTGGGGGTTCGAGAGACAGACAGGAACTGGGGGTACGAGAGACAGACAGGAACTGGGGTACAGGAGACAGACAGGAACTGGGGGTACGAGAGACAAACAGGAACTGGGGGGGAACAGGAGACGTAGACAGGAACTGGGGGACATGAGACATAGACAGGAACTGGGGGTACGAGAGACAGGAACTGGGGGGTACGAGAGACAGACAGGAACTGGGGGTACGAGAGACAGACAGGAACTGGGGGGGAACAGGAGACGTAGACAGGAACTGGGGGACATGAGACATAGACAGGAACTGGGGGGGTACGAGAGACAGGAACTGGGGGGTATAGGAGACAGACAGGAACTGGGGGGTACAGGAGACAGGAACTGGGGGGTACAGGAGACAGGAACTGGGGGGTACGAGAGACAGGAACTGGGGGGTACGAGAGATAGGAGCTGGGGGGTACAGGAGACATAGACAGGACCTGGGGGGTACAGGAGACAGACAGGAACTGGGGGGAAGAGCAGATATAGAAAGGAACTGGGGGGTACAGGAGACAGGAACTGGGGGGTACAGGACACAGGAACTGGGGGGTACAGGAGACATAGACAGGACCTGGGGGGTACAGGAGACAGGAACTGGGGGGTACAGGAGACATAGACAGGACCTGGGGGGTACAGGAGACAGACCGGAACTGGGGGGAACAGGAGACATAGACAGGAACTGGGGGACATGAGACATAGACAGGAACTGGGGGTACGAGAGACATAGACAGGAACTGGGGGGAACAGGAGATATAGACAGGAACTGGGGGTGCGAGAGACAGACAGGAACTGGGGGTACAGGAGACAGACAGGAACTGGGGGTACGAGAGACAGACAGGAACTGGGGTACAGGAGACAGACAGGAACTGGGGGGTACAGGAGACATAGAAAGGAACTGGGTTTTACAGGAGACAGACAGGAACTGGGGGGTACAGGAGACAGACAGGAACTGGGGGGTACAGGAGACATAGACAGGAACTGGGGGGTACAGGAGACAGGAACTGGGGGGAACAGGAGACATAGAAAGGAATTGGGCGGTACAGGAGAAAGACAGGAACTGGGGGGTACAGGAGACAAACAGGAACTGGGGGGTACAGGAGACATAGACAGGAACTGGGGGGTACAGGAGACAGGAACTGGGGGGGTACAGGAGACAGGAACTGGGGGGGTACAGGAGACAGGAACTGGGGGTACAGGAGACAGGAACTGGGGGGTACAGGAGACAGGAACTGGGGGGTACAGGAGACAGGAACTGGGCGGTACAGGAGACAGGAACTGGGCGGTACAGGAGACAGGAACTGGGGGGTATGAGAGACAGGAACTGGGGGGTACAGGAGACATAGAAAGGAACTGGGGGGTACAGGAGACATAGAAAGGAACTGGGCGGTACAGGAGACATAGACAGGAACTGGGGGGGTAATGGAGACAGACAAGAACTGGGGGGTACAGGAGACAAACTGGAACTGGGGGGTAAAGGAGACATAGAAGGGAACTGGGCGGTACAGGAGACAGACAGGAACTGGGGGGTATAGGAGACAGACAGGAACTGGGGGGTACAGGAGACAAAGGCAGGAACTGGGGGGTACAGGAGACAGGAACTGGGGGGTACAGGAGACAGGAACTGGGGGGTACAGGAGACAGGAACTGGGGGATACGGGAGACAGGAACTGGGGGGTACGTGAGACAGGAACTGGGGGGTACAGGAGAAAGACAGGAACTGGGGGGTACAGTCGACAGGAACTGGGAGGTACAGGAGACAGGAACTGGGGGGTATGAGAGACAGGAACTGGGGGGTACGAGAGATAGGAGCTGGGGGGTACAGGAGACATAGACAGGACCTGGGGGGTACAGGAGACAGACAGGAACTGGGGGGAAGAGTAGATATAGACAGGAACTGGGGGGTACAGGAGATAGACAGGAACTGGGGGGTACAGGAGACAGACAGGAACTGGGGGTACAGGAGACAGACCGGAACTGGGGGGTACAGGAGACAGACGGGAACTGGGGGGAACAGGAGACATAGACAGGAACTGGTTGACATGAGACATAGACAGGAACTGGGGGTACGAGAGACAGACAGGAACTGGGGGTACGAGAGACAGACAGGAACTGGGGTACGAGAGACAGACAGGAACTGGGGGTACGAGAGACAGACAGGAACTGGGGGTACGAGAGACAGACAGGAACTGGGGTACAGGAGACAGACAGGAACTGGGGGTACGAGAGACAAACAGGAACTGGGGGGGAACAGGAGACGTAGACAGGAACTGGGGGACATGAGACATAGACAGGAACTGGGGGGTACGAGAGACAGACAGGAACTGGGGGTACGAGAGACAGACAGGAACTGGGGGGGAACAGGAGACGTAGACAGGAACTGGGGGACATGAGACATAGACAGGAACTGGGGGGGTACGAGAGACAGGAACTGGGGGGTATAGGAGACAGACAGGAACTGGGGGGTACAGGAGGCAAACAGGAACTGGGGGGTACAGGAGACATAGACAGGAACTGGGGGGTACAGGAGACAGGAACTGGGGGGTACAGGAGACAGGAACTGGGGGGTACAGGAGACAGGAACTGGGGGGTACAGGAGACAGGAACTGGGGGGTACAGGAGACAGGAACTGGGGGGTACGAGAGACAGGAGCTGGGGGGTACAGGAGACAGGAACTTGGGGGTACAGGAGACAGGAACTGGGGGGTACGAGAGACAGGAACTGGGGGGTACGAGAGATAGGAGCTGGGGGGTACAGGAGACATAGACAGGACCTGGGGGGTACAGGAGACAGACAGGAACTGGGGGGAACAGGAGACATAGACAGGAACTGGTTGACATGAGACATAGACAGGAACTGGGGGTACGAGAGACAGACAGGAACTGGGGGGAACAGGAGATATAGACAGGAACTGGGGGTACGAGAGACAGACAGGAACTGGGGTACAGGAGACAGACAGGAACTGGGGGTACGAAAGACAGACAGGAACTGGGGTACAGGAGACAGACAGGAACTGGGGGTACGAGAGACAGACAGGAACTGGGAGGGAACAGGAGACGTAGACAGGAACTGGGGGACATGAGACATAGACAGGAACTGGGGGGTACGAGAGACAGACAGGAACTGGGGGTACGAGAGACAGACAGGAACTGGGGGGGAACAGGAGACGTAGACAGGAACTGGGGGACATGAGACATAGACAGGAACTGGGGGTACGAGAGACAGGAACTGGGGGGTATAGGAGACAGACAGGAACTGGGGGGTACAGGAGGCAAACAGGAACTGGGGGGTACAGGAGACATAGACAGAAACTGGGGGGTACAGGAGACAGGAACTGGGGGTACAGGAGACAGGAACTGGGGGGTACAGGAGACAGGAACTGGGGGGTACAGGAGACAGGAACTGGGGGGTACAGGAGACAGGAACTGGGGTACAGGAGACAGGAACTGGGGGGTACGAGAGACAGGAGCTGGGGGGTACAGGAGACAGGAACTGGGGGGTAAAGGAGACATAGACAGGAACTGGGGGGTACAGGAGACAGACCGGAACTGGGGGGAACAGGAGACATAGACAGGAACTGGGGGAAATGAGATATAGACAGGAACTGGGGGTACGAGAGACAGACAGGAACTGGGGGGAACAGGAGATATAGACAGGAACTGGGGCTACGAGAGACAGACAGGAACTGGGGGTACAGGAGACAGACAGGAACTGGGGGTACGAGAGACAGACAGGAACTGGGGTACAGGAGACAAACAGGAACTGGGGGGTACAGGAGACATAGAAAGCAACTGGTTGGTACAGGAGACAGGAACTGGGGGGTACAGGAGACAGGAACTTGAGGGTACAGGAGACAGGAACTGGGGGGTACGAGAGACAGGAACTGGGGGGTATGAGAGACAGGAACTGGGGGGTACGAGAGACAGGAACTGGGGGGTACAGGAGACAGACAGGAACTGGGGGGAACAGTAGATATAGACAGGAACTGGGGGGAACAGTAGATATAGACAGGAACTGGGGGGTACAGGAGACAGATCGGAACTGGGGGGAACAGGAGACATAGACAGGAACTGGGGGACATGAGACATAGACAGGAACTGGGGTTACGAGAGACAGACAGGAACTGGGGGGAACAGGAGATATAGACAGGAACTGGGGGTACGAGAGACAGACAGGAACTGGGGGTACAGGAGACAGACAGGAACTGGGGGTACGAGAGACAGACAGGAACGGGGGTACAGGAGACAGACAGGAACTGGGGGTACGAGAGACAGACAGGAACTGGGGGGTACAGGAGACAAACAGGAACTGGGGGGTACAGGATACAAACAGGAACTGGGGGGTACAGGAGACATAGAAAGGAACTGGGTTTTACAGGAGACAGACAGGAACTGGGGGGTACAGGAGACAGACAGGAACTGGGGGGTACAGGAGACATAGACAGGAACTGGGGGGTACAGGAGACAGGAACTGGGGGGAACAGGAGACATAGAAAGGAACTGGGCGGTACAGGAGAAAGACAGGAACTGGGGGGTACAGGAGACATAGACAGGAACTGGGGGGTACAGGAGACAGGAACTGGGGGGTACAGGAGACAGGAACTGGGGGGGTACAGGAGACAGGAACTGGGGGGGTACAGGAGACAGGAACTGGGGGTACAGGAGACAGGAACTGGGGGGTACAGGAGACAGGAACTGGGGGGTACAGGAGACAGGAACTGGGCGGTACAGGAGACAGGAACTGGGCGGTACAGGAGACAGGAACTGGGGGGTATGAGAGACAGGAACTGGGGGGTACAGGAGACATAGAAAGGAACTGGGGGGTACAGGAGACATAGAAAGGAACTGGGCGGTACAGGAGACATAGACAGGAACTGGGGGGGTAATGGAGACATAGAAGGGAACTGGGCGGTACAGGAGACAGACAGGAACTGGGGGGTACAGGAGACAAAGGCAGGAACTGGGGGGTACAGGAGACAGGAACTGGGGGGTACAGGAGACAGGAACTGGGGGGTACAGGAGGCAAACAGGAACTGGGGGGTACAGGAGACATAGACAGAAACTGGGGGGTACAGGAGACAGGAACTGGGGGTACAGGAGACAGGAACTGGGGGGGACAGGAGACAGGAACTGGGGGGTACAGGAGACAGGAACTGGGGGGTACAGGAGACAGGAACTGGGGTACAGGAGACAGGAACTGGGGGGTACGAGAGACAGGAGCTGGGGGGTACAGGAGACAGGAACTGGGAGGTAAAGGAGACATAGACAGGAACTGGGGGGTACAGGAGACAGACCGGAACTGGGGGGAACAGGAGACATAGACAGGAACTGGGGGAAATGAGACATAGACAGGAACTGGGGGTACGAGAGACAGACAGGAACTGGGGGGAACAGGAGATATAGACAGGAACTGGGGCTATGAGAGACAGACAGGAACTGGGGGTACAGGAGACAGACAGGAACTGGGGGTACGAGAGACAGACAGGAACTGGGGTACAGGAGACAAACAGGAACTGGGGGGTACAGGAGACATAGAAAGCAACTGGTTGGTACAGGAGACAGGAACTGGGGGGTACAGTAGACAGGAACTTGAGGGTACAGGAGACAGGAACTGGGGGGTACGAGAGACAGACAGGAACTGGGGGGTATATGAGACAGACAGGAACTGGGGGGTACAAGAGGCAAACAGGAACTGGGGGGTACAGGAGACATAGAAAGGATCTTGGCGGTACAGGAGACATAGACAGGAACTGGGGGGTACAGGAGACAGGAACTGGGGGGGTACAGGAGACAGGAACTGGGGGGTACAGGAGACAGGAACTGGGGGGTACAGGAGACAGGAACTGGGGGGTACAGGAGACAGGAACTGGGGGGTACAGGAGACAGGAACTGGGCGGTACAGGAGACAGGAACTGGGCGGTACAGGAGACAGGAACTGGGGGGTATGAGAGACAGGAACTGGGGGGTACAGGAGACATAGAAAGGAACTGGGGGGTACAGGAGACATAGAAAGGAACTGGGCGATACAGGAGACATAGACAGGAACTGGGGGGGTAATGGAGACAGACAAGAACTGGGGGGTACAGGAGACAAACAGGAACTGGGGGGTAAAGGAGACATAGAAAGGAACTGGGCGGTACAGGAGACAGACAGGAACTGGGGGGTATAGGAGACAGACAGGAACTGGGAGGTACAGGAGACAAAGGCAGGAACTGGGGGGTACAGGAGACAGGAACTGGGGGGTACAGGAGACAGGAACTGGGGGGTACAGGAGACAGGAACTGGGGGATACGGGAGACAGGAACTGGGGGGTACGTGAGACAGGAACTGGGGGGTACAGGAGAAAGACAGGAACTGGGGGGTACAGGAGAAAGACAGGAACTGGGGGGTACAGTCGACAGGAACTGGGAGGTACAGGAGACATAGGAGCTGGGGGGTACAGGAGACATAGACAGGACCTGGGGGGTACAGGAGACAGACAGGAACTGGGGGGAAGAGTAGATATAGACAGGAACTGGGGGGTACAGGAGATAGACAGGAACTGGGGGGTACAGGAGACAGACAGGAACTGGGGGTACAGGAGACAGACCGGAACTGGGGGGTAGAGGAGACAGGAACTGGGGTTACAGGAGACAGGAACTGGGGTACAGGAGACAGGAACTGGGGGGTACGAGAGACAGGAGCTGGGGGGTACAGGAGACAGGAACTTGGGGGTACAGGAGACAGGAACTGGGGGGTACGAGAGACAGGAACTGGGAGGTTCGAGAGATAGGAGCTGGGGGGTACAGGAGACATAGACAGGACCTGGGGGGTACAGGAGACAGACAGGAACTGGGGGGAAGAGTAGATATAGACAGGAACTGGGGGGTACAGGAGATAGACAGTAACTGGGGGGTACAGGAGACAGACAGGAACTGGGGGTACAGGAGACAGACCGGAACTGGGGGGTACAGGAGACAGACGGGAACTGGGGGGAACAGGAGACATAGACAGGAACTGGTTGACATGAGACATAGACAGGAACTGGGGGTACGAGAGACAGACAGGAACTGGGGGGAACAGGAGATATAGACAGGAACTGGGGGTACGAGAGACAGACAGGAACTGGGGTACAGGAGACAGACAGGAACTGGGGGTACGAGAGACAGACAGGAACTGGGGGGGAACAGGAGACGTAGACAGGAACTGGGGGACATGAGACATAGACAGGAACTGGGGGTACGAGAGACAGGAACTGGGGGGTACGAGAGACAGACAGGAACTGGGGGTACGAGAGACAGACAGGAACTGGGGGGGAACAGGAGACGTAGACAGGAACTGGGGGACATGAGACATAGACAGGAACTGGGGGTACGAGAGACAGGAACTGGGGGGTATAGGAGACAGACAGGAACTGGGGGGTACAGGAGGCAAACAGGAACTGGGGGGTACAGGAGACATAGACAGAAACTGGGGGGTACAGGAGACAGGAACTGGGGGTACAGGAGACAGGAACTGGGGGGTACAGGAGACAGGAACTGGGGGGTACAGGAGACAGGAACTGGGGGGTACAGGAGACAGGAACTGGGCGGTACAGGAGACAGGAACTGGGCGGTACAGGAGACAGGAACTGGGGGGTATGAGAGACAGGAACTGGGGGGTACAGGAGACATAGAAAGGAACTGGGGGGTACAGGAGACATAGAAAGGAACTGGGCGGTACAGGAGACATAGACAGGAACTGTGGGGGTAATGGAGACAGACAAGAACTGGGGGGTACAGGAGACAAACAGGAACTGGGGGGTAAAGGAGACATAGAAAGGAACTGTGCGGTACAGGAGACAGACAGGAACTGGGGGGTATAGGAGACAGACAGGAACTGGGGGGTACAGGAGACAAAGGCAGGAACTGGGGGGTACAGGAGACAGGAACTGGGGGGTACAGGAGACACGAACTGGGGGGTACAGGAGACAGGAACTGGGGGATACGGGAGACAGGAACTGGGGGGTACGAGAGATAGGAGCTGGGGGGTACAGGAGAAAGACAGGAACTGGGGGGTACAGTCGACAGGAACTGGGAGGTACAGGAGACAGGAACTGGGGGGTACGAGAGATAGGAGCTGGGGGGTACAGGACACATAGACAGGACCTGGGGGGTACAGGAGACAGACAGGAACTGGGGGGAAGAGTAGATATAGACAGGAACTGGGGGGTACAGGAGATAGACAGGAACTGGGGGGTACAGGAGACAGACAGGAACTGGGGGTACAGGAGACAGACCGGAACTGGGGGGTACAGGAGACAGACGGGAACTGGGGGGAACAGGAGACATAGACAGGAACTTGTTGACATGAGACATAGACAGGAACTGGGGGTACGAGAGACAGACAGGAACTGGGGGGAACAGGAGATATAGACAGGAACTGGGGGTACGAGAGACAGACAGGAACTGGGGTACGAGAGACAGACAGGAACTGGGGGTACGAGAGACAGACAGGAACTGGGGGTACGAGAGACAGACAGGAACTGGGGTACAGGAGACAGACAGGAACTGGGGGTACGAGAGACAAACAGGAACTGGGGGGGAACAGGAGACGTAGACAGGAACTGGGGGACATGAGACATAGACAGGAACTGGGGGTACGAGAGACAGGAACTGGGGGGTTCGAGAGACAGACAGGAACTGGGGGTACGAGAGACAGACAGGAACTGGGGGGGAACAGGAGACGTAGACAGGAACTGGGGGACATGAGACATAGACAGGAACTGGGGGTACGAGAGACAGGAACTGGGGGGTATAGGAGACAGACAGGAACTGGGGGGTACAGGAGGCAAACAGGAACTGGGGGGTACAGGAGACATAGACAGGAACTGGGGGGTACAGGAGACAGGAACTGGGGGGTACAGGAGACAGGAACTGGGGGGTACAGGAGACAGGAACTGGGGGGTACAGGAGACAGGAACTGGGGGGTACAGGAGACAGGAACTGGGGGGTACAGGAGACAGGAACTGGGGTACAGGAGACAGGAACTGGGGGGTACGAGAGACAGGAGCTTGGGGGTACAGGAGACAGGAACTTGGGGGTACAGGAGACAGGAACTGGGGGGTACGAGAGACAGGAACTGGGGGGTACGAGAGATAGGAGCTGGGGGGTACAGGAGACATAGACAAGACCTGGGGGGTACAGGAGACAGACAGGAACTGGGGGGAAGAGTAGATATAGACAGGAACTGGGGGGTACAGGAGACAGACAGGAACTGGGGGTACAGGAGACAGACCGGAACTGGGGGGTACAGGAGACAGACGGGAACTGGGGGGAACAGGAGACATAGACAGGAACTGGTTGACATGAGACATAGACAGGAACTGGGGGTACGAGAGACAGACAGGAACTGGGGGGAACAGGAGATGTGACAGGAACTGGGGGTACGAGAGACAGACAGGAACTGGGGTACAGGAGACAGACAGGAACTGGGGGTACGAGAGACAGACAGGAACTGGGGGTACGAGAGACAGACAGGAACTGGGGTACAGGAGACAGACAGGAACTGGGGGTACGAGAGACAGACAGGAACTGGGGGGGAACAGGAGACGTAGACAGGAACTGGGGGACATGAGACATAGACAGGAACTGGGGGTACGAGAGACAGGAACTGGGGGGTACGAGAGACAGACAGGAACTGGTGGTACGAGAGACAGACAGGAACTGGGGGGGGAACAGGAGACGTAGACAGGAACTGGGGGACATGAGACATAGACAGGAACTGGGGGTACGAGAGACAGGAACTGGGGGGTATAGGAGACAGACAGGAACTGGGGGGTACAGGAGACATAGAAAGGAACTGGGTGGTACAGGAGACAGACAGAAACTGGGGGGTACAGGAGACAGACAGGAACTGGGGGGTACAGGAGACAGACAGGAACTGGGGGGTACAGGAGACAAACATGAACTGGGGGGTACAGGAGACATAGACAGGAACTGGGCGGTACAGGAGAAAGACAGGAACTGGGGGGGAACAGGAGACGTAGACAGGAACTGGGGGTACGAGAGACAGACAGGAACTGGGGGGGAACAGGAGACGTAGACAGGAACTGGGGGTACGAGAGACAGGAACTGGGGGGTATAGGAGACAGACAGGAACTGGGGGGTACAGGAGGCAAACAGGAACTGGGGGGTACAGGAGACATAGACAGGAACGGGGGGGTACAGGAGACAGGAACTGGGGGGTACAGGAGACAGGAACTGGGGGGTACAGGAGACAGGAACTGGGGGGTACAGGAGACAGGAACTGGGGGGTACAGGAGACAGGAACTGGGGTACAGGAGACAGGAACTGGGGGGTACGAGAGACAGGAGCTGGGGGGTACAGGAGACAGGAACTTGGGGGTACAGGAGACAGGAACTGGGGGGTACGAGAGACAGGAACTGGGGGGTACGAGAGATAGGAGCTGGGGGGTACAGCAGACATAGACAGGACCTGGGGGGTACAGGAGACAGACAGGAACTGGGGGTACGAGAGACAGACAGGAACTGGGGGGGGAACAGGAGACGTAGACAGGAACTGGGGGACATGAGACATAGACAGGAACTGGGGGTACCAGAGACAGGAACTGGGGGGTATAGGAGACAGACAGGAACTGGGGGGTACAGGAGGCAAACAGGAACTGGGGGGTACAGGAGACATAGACAGAAACTGGGGGGTACAGGAGACAGGAACTGGGGGTACAGGAGACAGGAACTGGGGGGTACAGGAGACAGGAACTGGGGGGTACAGGAGACAGGAACTGGGGGGTACAGCAGACAGGAACTGGGGTACAGGAGACAGGAACTGGGGGGTACGAGAGACAGGAGCTGGGGGGTACAGGAGACAGGAACTGGGGGGTAAAGGAGACATAGACAGGAACTGGGGGGTACAGGAGACAGACCGGAACTGGGGGGAACAGGAGACATAGACAGGAACTGGGGGAAATGAGACATAGACAGGAACTGGGGGTACGAGAGACAGACAGGAACTGGGGGGAACAGGAGATATAGACAGGAACTGGGGGTACGAGAGACAGACAGGAACTGGGGGTACAGGAGACAGACAGGAACTGGGGGTACGAGAGACAGACAGGAACTGGGGTACATGAGACAAACAGGAACTGGGGGGTACAGGAGACATAGAAAGCAACTGGTTGGTACAGGAGACAGGAACTGGGGGGTACAGGAGACAGGAACTGGAGGGTACAGGAGACAGGAACTGGGGGGTACGAGAGACATGAACTGGGGGGTATGAGAGACAGGAACTGGGGGGTACGAGAGACAGGAACTGGGGGGTATAGGAGACAGACAGGAACTGGGGGGTACAGGAGGCAAACAGGAACTGGGGGGTACAGGAGACATAGACAGGAACGGGGGGGTACAGGAGACAGGAACTGGGGGGTACAGGAGACAGGAACTGGGGGGTACAGGAGACAGGAACTGGGGGGTACAGGAGACAGGAACTGGGGGGTACAGGAGACAGGAACTGGGGTACAGGAGACAGGAACTGGGGGGTACGAGAGACAGGAGCTGGGGGGTACAGGAGACAGGAACTTGGGGGTACAGGAGACAGGAACTGGGGGGTACGAGAGACAGGAACTGGGGGGTACGAGAGATAGGAGCTGGGGGGTACAGCAGACATAGACAGGACCTGGGGGGTACAGGAGACAGACAGGAACTGGGGGTACGAGAGACAGACAGGAACTGGGGGGGGAACAGGAGACGTAGACAGGAACTGGGGGACATGAGACATAGACAGGAACTGGGGGTACCAGAGACAGGAACTGGGGGGTATAGGAGACAGACAGGAACTGGGGGGTACAGGAGGCAAACAGGAACTGGGGGGTACAGGAGACATAGACAGAAACTGGGGGGTACAGGAGACAGGAACTGGGGGTACAGGAGACAGGAACTGGGGGGTACAGGAGACAGGAACTGGGGGGTACGAGAGACAGGAACTGGGGGGTACAGCAGACAGGAACTGGGGTACAGGAGACAGGAACTGGGGGGTACGAGAGACAGGAGCTGGGGGGTACAGGAGACAGGAACTGGGGGGTAAAGGAGACATAGACAGGAACTGGGGGGTACAGGAGACAGACCGGAACTGGGGGGAACAGGAGACATAGACAGGAACTGGGGGAAATGAGACATAGACAGGAACTGGGGGTACGAGAGACAGACAGGAACTGGGGGGAACAGGAGATATAGACAGGAACTGGGGGTACGAGAGACAGACAGGAACTGGGGGTACAGGAGACAGACAGGAACTGGGGGTACGAGAGACAGACAGGAACTGGGGTACATGAGACAAACAGGAACTGGGGGGTACAGGAGACATAGAAAGCAACTGGTTGGTACAGGAGACAGGAACTGGGGGGTACAGGAGACAGGAACTGGAGGGTACAGGAGACAGGAACTGGGGGGTACGAGAGACATGAACTGGGGGGTATGAGAGACAGGAACTGGGGGGTACGAGAGACAGGAACTGGGGGGTACAGTAGACAGACAGGAACTGGGGGGAACAGTAGATATAGACAGGAACTGGGGGGAACAGTAGATATAGACAGGAACTGGGGGGTACAGGAGACAGATCGGAACTGGGGGGAACAGGAGACATAGACAGGAACTGGGGGACATGAGACATAGACAGGAACTGGGGTTACGAGAGACAGACAGGAACTGGGGGGAACAGGAGATATAGACAGGAACTGGGGGTACGAGAGACAGACAGGAACTGGGGGTACAGGAGACAGACAGGAACTGGGGGTACGAGAGACAGACAGGAACGGGGGTACAGGAGACAGACAGGAACTGGGGGTACGAGAGACAGACAGGAACTGGGGGGTACAGGAGACAAACAGGAACTGGGGGGTACAGGATACAAACAGGAACTGGGGGGTACAGGATACAAACAGGAACTGGGGGGTACAAAAGACAAACAGGAACTGGGGGGTACAGGAGACATAGAAAGGAACTGGGTGGTACAGGAGACAGACAGAAACTGGGGGGTACAGGAGACAGACAGGAACTGGGGGGTACAGGAGACAGACAGGAACTGGGGGGTACAGGAGACAAACATGAACTGGGGGGTACAGGAGACATAGACAGGAACTGGGCGGTGCAGGAGAAAGACAGGAACTGGGGGGGAACAGGAGACGTAGACAGGAACTGGGGAACATGAGACACAGACAGGAACTGGGGGTACGAGAGACAGACAGGAACTGGGGGGGAACAGGAGACGTAGACAGGAACTGGGGGACATGAGACATAGACAGGAACTGGGGGTACGAGAGACAGGAACTGGGGGGTATAGGAGACAGACAGGAACTGGGGGGTACAGGAGGCAAACAGGAACTGGGGGGTACAGGAGACATAGACAGGAACGGGGGGGTACAGGAGACAGGAACTGGGGGGTACAGGAGACAGGAACTGGGGGGTACAGGAGACAGGAACTGGGGGGTACAGGAGACAGGAACTGGGGGGTACAGGAGACAGGAACTGGGGTACAGGAGACAGGAACTGGGGGGTACGAGAGACAGGAGCTGGGGGGTACAGGAGACAGGAACTTGGGGGTACAGGAGACAGGAACTGGGGGGTACGAGAGACAGGAACTGGGGGGTACGAGAGATAGGAGCTGGGGGGTACAGCAGACATAGACAGGACCTGGGGGGTACAGGAGACAGACAGGAACTGGGGGGAAGAGTAGATATAGACAGGAACTGGGGGGTACAGGAGACAGACCGGAACTGGGGGGTACAGGAGACAGACGGGAACTGGGGGGAACAGGAGACATAGACAGGAACTGGTTGACATGAGACATAGACAGGAACTGGGGGTACGAGAGACAGACAGGAACTGGGGGGAACAGGAGATATAGACAGGAACTGGGGGTACGAGAGACAGACAGGAACTGGGGTACAGGAGACAGACAGGAACTGGGGGTACGAGAGACAGACAGGAACTGGGGGGGAACAGGAGACGTAGACAGTAACTGGGGGACATGAGACATAGACAGGAACTGGAGGTACGAGAGACAGGAACTGGGGGGTACGAGAGACAGACAGGAACTGGGGGTACGAGAGACAGGAACTGGGGGGTATAGGAGACAGACAGGAACTGGGGGCTACAGGAGGCAAACAGGAACTGGGGGGTACAGGAGACAGGAACTTAGGTACAGGAGACAGGAACTGGGGGGTACGAGAGACAGGAGCTGGGGGGTACAGGAGACAGGAACTGGGGGGTAAAGGAGACATAGACAGGAACTGGGGGGTACAGGAGACAGACCGGAACTGGGGGGAACAGGAGACATAGACAGGAACTGGGGGAAATGAGACATAGACAGGAACTGGGGGTACGAGAGACAGACAGGAACTGGGGGGAACAGGAGATATAGACAGGAACTGGGGGTACGAGAGACAGACAGGAACTGGGGGTACAGGAGACAGACAGGAACTGGGGGTACGAGAGACAGACAGGAACTGGGGTACAGGAGACAAACAGGAACTGGGGGGTACAGGAGACATAGAAAGCAACTGGTTGGTACAGGAGACAGGAACTGGGGGGTACAGGAGACAGGAACTAGAGGGTACAGGAGACAGGAACTGGGAGGTACGAGAGACAGGAACTGGGGGGTATGAGAGACAGGAACTGGGGGGTAGGAGAGACAGGAACTGGGGGGTTACAGGAGACAGACAGTAACTGGGGGGAACAGTAGATATAGACAGGAACTGGGGGGAACAGTAGATATAGACAGGAACTGGGGGGTACAGGAGACAGATCGGAACTGGGGGGAACAGGAGACATAGACAGGAACTGGGGGACATGAGACATAGACAGGAACTGGGGTTACGAGAGACAGACAGGAACTGGGGGGAACAGGAGATATAGACAGGAACTGGGGGTACGAGAGACAGACAGGAACTGGGGGTACAGGAGACAGACAGGAACTCGGGGTACGAGAGACAGACAGGAACGGGGGTACAGGAGACAGACAGGAACTGGGGGTACGAGAGACAGACAGGAACTGGGGGGTACAGGAGACAAACAGGAACTGGGGGGTACAGGATACAAACAGGAACTGGGGGGACAAAAGACAAACAGGAACTGGGGGGTACAGGAGACATAGAAAGGAACTGGGGGGTACAGGAGACAGACAGGAACTGGGGGGAAGAGTAGATATAGACAGGAACTGGGGGGTACAGGAGACAGACCGGAACTGGGGGGTACAGGAGACAGACGGGAACTGGGGGGAACAGGAGACATAGACAGGAACTGGTTGACATGAGACATAGACAGGAACTGGGGGTACGAGAGACAGACAGGAACTGGGGGGAACAGGAGATATAGACAGGAACTGGGGGTACGAGAGACAGACAGGAACTGGGGTACAGGAGACAGACAGGAACTGGGGGTACGAGAGACAGACAGGAACTGGGGGTACGAGAGACAGACAGGAACTGGGGTACAGGAGACAGACAGGAACTGGGGTTACGAGAGACAGACAGGAACTGGGGGGAACAGGAGATATAGACAGGAACTGGGGGTACGAGAGACAGACAGGAACTGGGGGTACAGGAGACAGACAGGAACTGGGGGTACGAGAGACAGACAGGAACGGGGGTACAGGAGACAGACAGGAACTGGGGGTACGAGAGACAGACAGGAACTGGGGGGTACAGGAGACAAACAGGAACTGGGGGGTACAGGATACAAACAGGAACTGGGGGGTACAGGATACAAACAGGAACTGGGGGGTACAAAAGACAAACAGGAACTGGGGGGTACAGGAGACATAGAAAGGAACTGGGTGGTACAGGAGACAGACAGAAACTGGGGGGTACAGGAGACAGACAGGAACTGGGGGGTACAGGAGACAGACAGGAACTGGGGGGTACAGGAGACAAACATGAACTGGGGGGTACAGGAGACATAGACAGGAACTGGGCGGTACAGGAGAAAGACAGGAACTGGGGGGGAACAGGAGACGTAGACAGGAACTGGGGAACATGAGACACAGACAGGAACTGGGGGTACGAGAGACAGACAGGAACTGGGGGGGAACAGGAGACGTAGACAGGAACTGGGGGACATGAGACATAGACAGGAACTGGGGGTACGAGAGACAGGAACTGGGGGGTATAGGAGACAAACAGGAACTGGGGGGTACAGGATACAAACAGGAACTGGGGGGTACAGGATACAAACAGGACCTGGGGGGTACAAAAGACAAACAGGAACTGGGGGGTACAGGAGACATAGAAAGGAACTGGGGGGTACAGGAGGCAAACAGGAACTGGGGGGTACAGGAGACATAGACAGGAACGGGGGGGTACAGGAGACAGGAACTGGGGGGTACAGGAGACAGGAACTGGGGGGTACAGGAGACAGGAACTGGGGGGTACAGGAGACAGGAACTGGGGGGTACAGGAGACAGGAACTGGGGTACAGGAGACAGGAACTGGGGGGTACGAGAGACAGGAGCTGGGGGGTACAGGAGACAGGAACTTGGGGGTACAGGAGACAGGAACTGGGGGGTACGAGAGACAGGAACTGGGGGGTACGAGAGATAGGAGCTGGGGGGTACAGCAGACATAGACAGGACCTGGGGGGTACAGGAGACAGACAGGAACTGGGGGGAAGAGTAGATATAGACAGGAACTGGGGGGTACAGGAGACAGACCGGAACTGGGGGGTACAGGAGACAGACGGGAACTGGGGGGAACAGGAGACATAGACAGGAACTGGTTGACATGAGACATAGACAGGAACTGGGGGTACGAGAGACAGACAGGAACTGGGGGGAACAGGAGATATAGACAGGAACTGGGGGTACGAGAGACAGACAGGAACTGGGGTACAGGAGACAGACAGGAACTGGGGGTACGAGAGACAGACAGGAACTGGGGGGGAACAGGAGACGTAGACAGGAACTGGGGGACATGAGACATAGACAGGAACTGGAGGTACGAGAGACAGGAACTGGGGGGTACGAGAGACAGACAGGAACTGGGGGTACGAGAGACAGGAACTGGGGGGTATAGGAGACAGACAGGAACTGGGGGCTACAGGAGGCAAACAGGAACTGGGGGGTACAGGAGACAGGAACTTAGGTACAGGAGACAGGAACTGGGGGGTACGAGAGACAGGAGCTGGGGGGTACAGGAGACAGGAACTGGGGGGTAAAGGAGACATAGACAGGAACTGGGGGGTACAGGAGACAGACCGGAACTGGGGGGAACAGGAGACATAGACAGGAACTGGGGGAAATGAGACATAGACAGGAACTGGGGGTACGAGAGACAGACAGGAACTGGGGGGAACAGGAGATATAGACAGGAACTGGGGGTACGAGAGACAGACAGGAACTGGGGGTACAGGAGACAGACAGGAACTGGGGGTACGAGAGACAGACAGGAACTGGGGTACAGGAGACAAACAGGAACTGGGGGGTACAGGAGACATAGAAAGCAACTGGTTGGTACAGGAGACAGGAACTGGGGGGTACAGGAGACAGGAACTAGAGGGTACAGGAGACAGGAACTGGGAGGTACGAGAGACAGGAACTGGGGGGTATGAGAGACAGGAACTGGGGGGTAGGAGAGACAGGAACTGGGGGGTTACAGGAGACAGACAGTAACTGGGGGGAACAGTAGATATAGACAGGAACTGGGGGGAACAGTAGATATAGACAGGAACTGGGGGGTACAGGAGACAGATCGGAACTGGGGGGAACAGGAGACATAGACAGGAACTGGGGGACATGAGACATAGACAGGAACTGGGGTTACGAGAGACAGACAGGAACTGGGGGGAACAGGAGATATAGACAGGAACTGGGGGTACGAGAGACAGACAGGAACTGGGGGTACAGGAGACAGACAGGAACTCGGGGTACGAGAGACAGACAGGAACGGGGGTACAGGAGACAGACAGGAACTGGGGGTACGAGAGACAGACAGGAACTGGGGGGTACAGGAGACAAACAGGAACTGGGGGGTACAGGATACAAACAGGAACTGGGGGGACAAAAGACAAACAGGAACTGGGGGGTACAGGAGACATAGAAAGGAACTGGGGGGTACAGGAGACAGACAGGAACTGGGGGGAAGAGTAGATATAGACAGGAACTGGGGGGTACAGGAGACAGACCGGAACTGGGGGGTACAGGAGACAGACGGGAACTGGGGGGAACAGGAGACATAGACAGGAACTGGTTGACATGAGACATAGACAGGAACTGGGGGTACGAGAGACAGACAGGAACTGGGGGGAACAGGAGATATAGACAGGAACTGGGGGTACGAGAGACAGACAGGAACTGGGGTACAGGAGACAGACAGGAACTGGGGGTACGAGAGACAGACAGGAACTGGGGGTACGAGAGACAGACAGGAACTGGGGTACAGGAGACAGACAGGAACTGGGGGTACGAGAGACAGACAGGAACTGGGGGGGAACAGGAGACGTAGACAGGAACTGGGGGACATGAGACATAGACAGGAACTGGAGGTACGAGAGACAGGAACTGGGGGGTACGAGAGACAGACAGGAACTGGGGGTACGAGAGACAGGAACTGGGGGGTATAGGAGACAGACAGGAACTGGGGGCTACAGGAGGCAAACAGGAACTGGGGGGTACAGGAGACAGGAACTTAGGTACAGGAGACAGGAACTGGGGGGTACGAGAGACAGGAGCTGGGGGGTACAGGAGACAGGAACTGGGGGGTAAAGGAGACATAGACAGGAACTGGGGGGTACAGGAGACAGACCGGAACTGGGGGGAACAGGAGACATAGACAGGAACTGGGGGAAATGAGACATAGACAGGAACTGGGGGTACGAGAGACAGACAGGAACTGGGGGGAACAGGAGATATAGACAGGAACTGGGGGTACGAGAGACAGACAGGAACTGGGGGTACAGGAGACAGACAGGAACTGGGGGTACGAGAGACAGACAGGAACTGGGGTACAGGAGACAAACAGGAACTGGGGGGTACAGGAGACATAGAAAGCAACTGGTTGGTACAGGAGACAGGAACTGGGGGGTACAGGAGACAGGAACTAGAGGGTACAGGAGACAGGAACTGGGAGGTACGAGAGACAGGAACTGGGGGGTATGAGAGACAGGAACTGGGGGGTAGGAGAGACAGGAACTGGGGGGTTACAGGAGACAGACAGTAACTGGGGGGAACAGTAGATATAGACAGGAACTGGGGGGAACAGTAGATATAGACAGGAACTGGGGGGTACAGGAGACAGATCGGAACTGGGGGGAACAGGAGACATAGACAGGAACTGGGGGACATGAGACATAGACAGGAACTGGGGTTACGAGAGACAGACAGGAACTGGGGGGAACAGGAGATATAGACAGGAACTGGGGGTACGAGAGACAGACAGGAACTGGGGGTACAGGAGACAGACAGGAACTCGGGGTACGAGAGACAGACAGGAACGGGGGTACAGGAGACAGACAGGAACTGGGGGTACGAGAGACAGACAGGAACTGGGGGGTACAGGAGACAAACAGGAACTGGGGGGTACAGGATACAAACAGGAACTGGGGGGACAAAAGACAAACAGGAACTGGGGGGTACAGGAGACATAGAAAGGAACTGGGTGGAACAGGAGACAGACAGAAACTGGGGGGTACAGGAGACAGACAGGAACTGGGGGGTACAGGAGACAGACAGGAACTGGGGGGTACAGGAGACAAACATGAACTGGGGGGTACAGGAGACTTAGACAGGAACTGGGCGGTACAGGAGAAAGACAGGAACTGGGGGTATAGGAGAAAGACAGGAACTGGGGGTATAGGAGACAGACAGGAACTGGGGGGTATAGGAGACAGACAGGAACCTGGGGGTACAGGAGACAAACAGCAACTGGGGGGTACAGGAGACATAGACAGGAACTGGGGGGTACGAGAGACAGGAACTGGGGGGTACGAGAGACAGGAACTGGGGGGTACAGGAGACAGGAACTGGGGGGTACAGGAGACAGGAACTGGGGGGTACAGGAGACAGGAACTGGGGGGTACAGGAGACAGGAACTGGGGGGTATGAGAGACAGGAACTGGGGGGTACGCGAGACAGGAACTGGGGGGTACAGGAGACATAGACAGGAACTGGGGTGTACAGGAGACAGACCGGAACTGGGGGGAACAGGAGACATAGACAGGAACTGGGGGACATGAGACATAGACAGGACCTGGGGGTACAAGAGAGAGACAGGAACTGGGTTGAACAGGAGATATAGACAGGAACTGGGGGTACGAGAGACAGACAGGAACTGGGGTAAAGGATACAGACAGGAACTGGGGGTACGAGAGACAGACAGGAACTGGGGGTACAGGAGACAGACAGGAACTGGGGGTACAAGAGACAGACAGGAACTGGGGGGTACATGACACAGACAGGAACTGGGGGGTACAGGAGACAAACAGAAACTGGGGGGTACAGGAGACAAACAGGAACTGGGGGGTACAGGAGACATAGAAAGCAACTGGGAGGTACAGGAGACAGGAACTGGGGGGTACAGGAGACAGGAACTGGAGGGGACAGGAGACAGGAACTGGAGGGTAAAGGAGACAGGAACTGGAGGGTAAAGGAGACAAAGACAGGACCTGGGGGGTACAGGAGACAAAGACAGGAACTGGGGGGTACAGGAGACAGGAACTGGGGGGTACAGGAGACATAGACAGGAACTGGGGGTACAAGAGACAGACAGGAACTGGGGGGTACGAGAGACAGACAGGACCAGGGGGTACAAGAGACAGACAGGAACTGGGTTGTACAGGAGACAAACAGGAACTGGGGGGTACAGGAGACATAGACAGAAACTGGGGGGTACAGGAGACAGGAACTGGGGGGTACAGGAGACATGAACTGGGGGGTACAGGAGACAGGAACTTGGGGGTACAGGAGACAGGAACTGGGGGGTACGAGAGACAGGAGCTGGGGGGTACAGGAGACAGGAACTGGGGGGTACAGGAGACAGGAACTGGGGGGTACAGGAGACAGGAACTGGGGGGTACAGGAGACATAGACAGGACCTGGGGGGTACAGGAGACAGACAGGAACTGGGGGGAACAGTAGATATAGACAGGAATTGGGGGGTACAGGAGACAGACCGGAACTGGGGGGAACAGGAGACATAGACAGGAACTGGGGGACATGAGACATAGACAGGAACTGGGGGTACGAGAGACAGACAGGAACTGGGGGTACGAGAGACAGACCGGAACTGGGGGGTACAGGAGAAAGACGGGAACTGGGGGGAACAGGAGACATAGACAGGAACGGGGGGGTACAGGAGACAGGAACTGGGGGGTACAGGAGACAGGAACTGGGGGGTACAGGAGACAGGAACTGGGGGGTACAGGAGACAGGAACTGGGGGGTACAGGAGACAGGAACTGGGGTACAGGAGACAGGAACTGGGGGGTACGAGAGACAGGAGCTGGGGGGTACAGGAGACAGGAACTTGGGGGTACAGGAGACAGGAACTGGGGGGTACGAGAGACAGGAACTGGGGGGTACGAGAGATAGGAGCTGGGGGGTACAGGAGACATAGACAGGACCTGGGGGGTACAGGAGACAGACAGGAACTGGGGGGAAGAGTAGATATAGACAGGAACTGGGGGGTACAGGAGACAGACCGGAACTGGGGGGTACAGGAGACAGACGGGAACTGGGGGGAACAGGAGACATAGACAGGAACTGGTTGACATGAGACATAGACAGGAACTGGGGGTACGAGAGACAGACAGGAACTGGGGTACAGGAGACAGACAGGAACTGGGGGTACGAGAGACAGACAGGAACTGGGGGTACGAGAGACAGACAGGAACTGGGGTACAGGAGACAGACAGGAACTGGGGGTACGAGAGACAGACAGGAACTGGGGGGGAACAGGAGACGTAGACAGGAACTGGGGGACATGAGACATAGACAGGAACTGGAGGTACGAGAGACAGGAACTGGGGGGTACGAGAGACAGACAGGAACTGGGGGGTACGAGAGACAGACAGGAACTGGGGGAACGAGAGACAGACAGGAACTGGGGGGGAACAGGAGACGTAGACAGGAACTGGGGGTACGAGAGACAGGAACTGGGGGGTATAGGAGACAGACAGGAACTGGGGGGTACAGGAGGCAAACAGGAACTGGGGGGTACAGGAGACATAGACAGGAACTGGGGGGTACAGGAGACAGGAACTGGGGGGTACAGGAGACAGGAACTTAGGTACAGGAGACAGGAACTGGGGGGTACGAGAGACAGGAGCTGGGGGGTACAGGAGACAGGAACTGGGGGGTAAAGGAGACATAGACAGGAACTGGGGGGTACAGGAGACAGACCGGAACTGGGGGGAACAGGAGATATAGACAGGAACTGGGGGTACGAGAGACAGACAGGAACTGGGGGTACAGGAGACAGACAGGAACTGGGGGTACGAGAGACAGACAGGAACTGGGGTACAGGAGACAAACAGGAACTGGGGGGTACAGGAGACATAGAAAGCAACTGGTTGGTACAGGAGACAGGAGCTGGGGGGTACAGGAGACAGGAACTGGGGGGTAAAGGAGACATAGACAGGAACTGGGGGGTACAGGAGACAGACCGGAACTGGGGGGAACAGGAGATATAGACAGGAACTGGGGGTACGAGGGACAGACAGGAACTGGGGGTACAGGAGACAGACAGGAACTGGGGGTACGAGAGACAGACAGGAACTGGGGTACAGGAGACAAACAGGAACTGGGGGGTACAGGAGACATAGAAAGCAACTGGTTGGTACAGGAGACAGGAACTGGGGGGTACAGGAGACAGGAACTAGAGGGTACAATAGACAGGAACTGGGGGGTACGAGAGACAGGAACTGGGGGGTATGAGAGACAGGAACTGGGGGGTAGGAGAGACAGGAACTGGGGGGTTACAGGAGACAGACAGTAACTGGGGGGAACAGTAGATATAGACAGGAACTGGGGGGAACAGTAGATATAGACAGGAACTGGGGGGTACAGGAGACAGGAACTGGGGGGTACAGGAGACAGGAACTGGGGTACAGGAGACAGGAACTGGGGGGTACGAGAGACAGGAGCTGGGGGGTACAGGAGACAGGAACTGGGGGGTAAAGGAGACATAGACAGGAACTGGGGGGTACAGGAGACAGACAGGAACTGGGGGGAACAGGAGACATAGACAGGAACTGGGGGAAATGAGACATAGACAGGAACTGGGGGTACGAGAGACAGACAGGAACTGGGGGGAACAGGAGATATAGACAGGAACTGGGGGTACGAGAGACAGACAGGAACTGGGGGTACAGGAGACAGACAGGAACTGGGGGTACGAGAGACAGACAGGAACTGGGGTACAGGAGAAAAACAGGAACTGGGGGGTACAGGAGACATAGAAAGCAACTGGTTGGTAAAGGAGACAGGAACTGGGGGGTACAGGAGACAGGAACTAGAGGGTACAGGAGACAGGAACTGGGGGGTATGAGAGACAGGAACTGGGGGGTATGAGAGACAGGAACTGGGGGGTAGGAGAGACAGGAACTGGGGGGTTACAGGAGACAGACAGTAACTGGGGGGAACAGTAGATATAGACAGGAACTGGGGGGAACAGTAGATATAGACAGGAACTGGGAGGTACAGGAGACAGATCGGAACTGGGGGGAACAGGAGACATAGACAGGAACTGGGGGACATGAGACATAGACAGGAACTGGGGTTACGAGAGACAGACAGGAACTGGGGGGAACAGGAGATATAGACAGGAACTGGGGGTACGAGAGACAGACAGGAACTGGGGGTACAGGAGACAGACAGGAACTCGGGGTACGAGAGACAGACAGGAACGGGGGTACAGGAGACAGACAGGAACTGGGGGTACGAGAGACAGACAGGAACTGGGGGGTACAGGAGACAAACAGGAACTGGGGGGTACAGGATACAAACAGGAACTGGGGGGTACAGGATACAAACAGGAACTGGGGGGACAAAAGACAAACAGGAACTGGGGGGTACAGGAGACATAGAAAGGAACTGGGTGGAACAGGAGACAGACAGAAACTGGGGGGTACAGGAGACAGACAGAAACTGGGGGGTACAGGAGACAGACAGGAACTGGGGGGTACAGGAGACAGACAGGAACTGGGGGGTACAGGAGACAAACATGAACTGGGGGGTACAGGAGACATAGACAGGACCTGGGGGTATAGGAGAAAGACAGGAACTGGGGGGTATAGGAGACAGACAGGAACCTGGGGGTACAGGAGACAAACAGCAACTGGGGGGTACAGGAGACATAGACAGGAACTGGGGGGTACGAGAGACAGGAACTGGGGGGTACGAGAGACAGGACCTGGGGGGTACAGGAGACAGGAACTGGGGGGTACAGGAGACAGGAACTGGGGGGTACAGGAGACAGGAACTGGGGGGTACAGGAGACAGGAACTGGGGGGTATGAGAGACAGGAACTGGGGGGTACGCGAGACAGGAACTGGGGGGTACAGGAGACATAGACAGGAACTGGGGTGTACAGGAGACAGACCGGAACTGGGGGGAACAGGAGACATAGACAGGAACTGGGGGACATGAGACATAGACAGGACCTGGGGGTACAAGAGAGAGACAGGAACTGGGTTGAACAGGAGATATAGACAGGAACTGGGGGTAAGAGAGACAGACAGGAACTGGGGTAAAGGATACAGACAGGAACTGGGGGTACGAGAGACAGACAGGAACTGGGGTACAGGAGACAGACAGGAACTGGGGGTACAAGAGACAGACAGGAACTGGGGGGTACATGACACAGACAGGAACTGGGGGGTACAGGAGACAAACAGAAACTGGTGGGTACAGGAGACAAACAGGAACTGGGGGGTACAGGAGACATAGAAAGCAACTGGGAGGTACAGGAGACAGGAACTGGGGGGTACAGGAGACAGGAACTAGAGGGTACAGGAGACAGGAACTGGGGGGTATGAGAGACAGGAACTGGGGGGTATGAGAGACAGGAACTGGGGGGTAGGAGAGACAGGAACTGGGGGGTTACAGGAGACAGACAGTAACTGGGGGGAACAGTAGATATAGACAGGAACTGGGGGGAACAGTAGATATAGACAGGAACTGGGAGGTACAGGAGACAGATCGGAACTGGGGGGAACAGGAGACATAGACAGGAACTGGGGGACATGAGACATAGACAGGAACTGGGGTTACGAGAGACAGACAGGAACTGGGGGGAACAGGAGATATAGACAGGAACTGGGGGTACGAGAGACAGACAGGAACTGGGGGTACAGGAGACAGACAGGAACTCGGGGTACGAGAGACAGACAGGAACGGGGGTACAGGAGACAGACAGGAACTGGGGGTACGAGAGACAGACAGGAACTGGGGGGTACAGGAGACAAACAGGAACTGGGGGGTACAGGATACAAACAGGAACTGGGGGGTACAGGATACAAACAGGAACTGGGGGGACAAAAGACAAACAGGAACTGGGGGGTACAGGAGACATAGAAAGGAACTGGGTGGAACAGGAGACAGACAGAAACTGGGGGGTACAGGAGACAGACAGAAACTGGGGGGTACAGGAGACAGACAGGAACTGGGGGGTACAGGAGACAGACAGGAACTGGGGGGTACAGGAGACAAACATGAACTGGGGGGTACAGGAGACATAGACAGGACCTGGGGGTATAGGAGAAAGACAGGAACTGGGGGGTATAGGAGACAGACAGGAACCTGGGGGTACAGGAGACAAACAGCAACTGGGGGGTACAGGAGACATAGACAGGAACTGGGGGGTACGAGAGACAGGAACTGGGGGGTACGAGAGACAGGACCTGGGGGGTACAGGAGACAGGAACTGGGGGGTACAGGAGACAGGAACTGGGGGGTACAGGAGACAGGAACTGGGGGGTACAGGAGACAGGAACTGGGGGGTATGAGAGACAGGAACTGGGGGGTACGCGAGACAGGAACTGGGGGGTACAGGAGACATAGACAGGAACTGGGGTGTACAGGAGACAGACCGGAACTGGGGGGAACAGGAGACATAGACAGGAACTGGGGGACATGTGACATAGACAGGACCTGGGGGTACAAGAGAGAGACAGGAACTGGGTTGAACAGGAGATATAGACAGGAACTGGGGGTAAGAGAGACAGACAGGAACTGGGGTAAAGGATACAGACAGGAACTGGGGGTACGAGAGACAGACAGGAACTGGGGTACAGGAGACAGACAGGAACTGGGGGTACAAGAGACAGACAGGAACTGGGGGGTACATGACACAGACAGGAACTGGGGGGTACAGGAGACAAACAGAAACTGGTGGGTACAGGAGACAAACAGGAACTGGGGGGTACAGGAGACATAGAAAGCAACTGGGAGGTACAGGAGACAGGAACTGGGGGGTACAGGAGACAGGAACTGGAGGGGACAGGAGACAGGAACTGGAGGGTAAAGGAGACAGGAACTGGAGGGTAAAGGAGACAAAGACAGGACCTGGGGGGTACAGGAGACAAAGACAGGAACTGGGGGGTACAGGAGACAGGAACTGGGGGGTACAGGAGACATAGACAGGAACTGGGGGTACAAGAGACAGACAGGAACTGGGGGGTACGAGAGACAGACAGGAACAGGGGGTACAAGAGACAGACAGGAACTGGATTGTACAGGAGACAAACAGGAACTGGGGGGTACAGGAGACATAGACAGAAACTGGGGGGTACAGGAGACAGGAACTGGGGGGTACAGGAGACATGAACTGGGGGGTACAGGAGACAGGAACTTGGGGGTACAGGAGACAGGAACTAGGGGGTACGAGAGACAGGAGCTGGAGGGTACAGGAGACAGGAACTGGGGGGTACAGGAGACAGGAACTGGGGGGTACAGGAGACAGGAACTGGGGGGTACAGGAGACATAGACAGGACCTGGGGGGTACAGGAGACAGACAGGAACTGGGGGGAACAGTAGATATAGACAGGAATTGGGGGGTACAGGAGACAGACCGGAACTGGGGGGAACAGGAGACATAGACAGGAACTGGGGGACATGAGACATAGACAGGAACTGGGGGTACGAGAGACAGACAGGAACTGGGGGTACGAGAGACAGACAGGAACTGGGGGGTACAGGAGACAAACAGGAACTGGGAGGTACAGGAGACATAGACAGGAACTGGGGGTTACAGGAGACAGACAGGACCTGGGGGGTACAGGAGACAGACAGGACCTGGGGGGTACAGGAGACAGACTGGAACTGGGGGGAACAGGAGACATAGACAGGAACTGGGGGTACAGGAGACAGACAGGAACTGGGGGTACGAGAGACAGACAGGAACTGGGGTACAGGAGACAGACAGCAACTGGGGGGAAGAGTAGATATAGACAGGAACTGGGGGGTACAGGAGAGACAGGAACTGGGGGTACAGGAGACAGACCGGAACTGGGGGGTACAGGAGAAAGACGGGAACTGGGGGGAACAGGAGACATAGACAGGAACTGGTTGACATGAGACATAGACAGGAACTGGGGGTACGAGAGACAGACAGGAACTGGGGGGTACAGGAGACAGGAACTGGGGGGTACAGGAGACAGGAACTGGGGGATACAGGAGACAGGAACTGGAGGGTACAGTAGACAGGAACTGGAGGGTACAGTAGACAGGAACTGGGGGGTACTGTAGACAGGAACTGGGGGGTACAGGAGACAGGAACTGGGGGGTACAGGAGACAGGAACTTGGGGGTACAGGAGACAGGAACTGGGGGGTACAGGAGACAAAGACAGGAACTGGGGGGTACAGGAGACAGGAACTGGGGGGTACAGGAGAGATAGACAGGAACTGGGGGTACGAGAGACAGACAGGAACTGGGGGTACGAGAGACAGACAGGAACAGGGGGTACGAGAGACAGACAGGAACTGGGGGGTACGAGAGACAGACAGGAACTGGGGGGTACGAGAGAAAGACAGGAACTGGGGTGTACAGGAGACAGGAACTGAGGGGTACGAGAGACAGGAACTGGGGGGTACGAGAGAAAGACAGGAACTGGGGGTTACAGGAGACAGGAACTGAGGGGTACGAGAGACAGGAACTGGGGGGTACGAGAGACAGGAGCTGGCGGGTACAGGAGACAGGAAATGGGGGGTACAGGAGACATAGACAGGACCTGGGGGGTACAGGAGACAGACAGGAACTCAATGGAACAGTAGATATAGACAGGAACTGGGGGGTACAGGAGACAGACAGGAACTGGGGGGTACAGGAGACAGGAACTGAGGGGTACGAGAGACAGGAACTGGGGGGTACGAGAGACAGGAGCAGGTGGGTACAGGAGACAGGAAATGGGGGGTACAGGAGACATAGACAGGACCTGGGGGGTACAGGAGACAGACAGGAACTCAATGGAACAGTAGATATAGACAGGAACTGGGGGTACAGGAGACAGACAGGAACTGGGGGTACGAGAAACAGACAGGAACTGGGGGTACGAGAGACATAGACAGGAACTGGGGGGTACAGGAGACACAGACCGGAACTGGGGGGTACAGGAGACAGACCGGAACTGGGGGGAACAGGAGACATAGACAGGAACTGGGGGGAACAGGAGACATAGACAGGAACTGGGGGTACGAGAGACAGACAGGAACTGGGGGGAACAGGAGATATAGACAGGAACTGGGGGTACGAGAGACAGACAGGAACTGGGGGTACAGGAGACAGACAGGAACTGGGGGTAAGAGAGACAGACAGGAACTGGGGTACAGGAGACAGACAGGAACTGGGGGTACGAGAGACAGACAGGAACTCGGGGGTACAGGAGACAAACAGGAACTGGGGGGTACAGGAGACAAACAGGAACTGGGGTGTACAGGAGACATAGAAAGCAACTGGGTGGTACAGGAGACAGGAACTGGGGGGTACGAGAGACAGGAACTGGGGGGTACAGGAGACAGGAACTGGGGGGTACAGGAGACATAGACAGGACCTGGGTGGTACAGGAGACAGACAGGAACTGGTGGGAACTGTAGATATAGACAGGAACTGGGGGGTACAGGAGACAGACAGGAACTGGTGGTACGAGAGACAGACAGGAACTGGGGGGTACAGGAGACATAGACAGGAACTGGGGGGTACAGGAGACAGACCGGAACTGGGGGGTACGAGAGACAGGAACTGGGGGGTACAGGAGACAGGAACTGGGGAGTACAGGAGACATAGACAGGACCTGGGTGGTACAGGAGACAGACAGGAACTGGGGGGAACTGTAGATATAGACAGGAACTGGGGGGTACAGGAGACAGACAGGAACTGGGGGTACGAGAGACAGACAGGAACTGGGGGCTACAGGAGATAAACAGGAACTGGGGGGTACAGGAGACATAGAAAGGAACTGGGTGGTACAGGAGACATAGGAAGGAACTGGTTGGTACAGGAGAAAGACAGGAACTGGGGGCATAGGAGACAGACAGGAACTGGGGGTACAGGAGACAAGCAGGAACTGGGGGGTACAGGAGACATAGACAGGAACTGGGGGGTACACGAGACAGGAACTGGGCGGTACAGGAGACAGGAACTGGGGGGTACAGGAGACAGGAACTGGGGGGTACAGGACACAGGAACTGGGGGGTACAGGAGACAGGAACTAGGGGGTACAGGAGACAGGAACTAGGGGTTATGAGAGACAGGAACTGGGGGGTACAGGAGACATAGAAAGGAACTGGGAGGTACAGGAGACATAGACAGGAACTGGGGGGTACAGGAGACAGACAGGAACTGGGGGGTACAGGAGACAAACAGGAACTGGGGGGTACAAAAGACAACCAGGAACTGGGGGGTACAGGAGACATAGAAAGGAACTGGGTGGTACAGGAGACAGACAGGAACTGGGGGTACGAGAGACAGACAGGAACTTGGGGGTACAGGAGACAGACAGGAACTGGGGGGTACAGGAGACATAGACAGGAACTGGGCGGTACAGGAGACATAGGAAGGAACTGGTCGGTACAGGAGAAAGACAGGAACTGGGGGTATAGGAGACAGACAGGAACTGGGGGGTACAGGAGACAAACAGGAACTGGGGGGTACAGGAGACATAGAAAGGAACTGGGCGGTACAGGAGACATAGGAAGGAACTGGTCGGTACAGGAGAAAGACAGGAACTGGGGGTATAGGAGACAGACAGGAACTGGGGGGTACAGGAGACAAACAGGAACTGGGGGGTACAGGAGACATAGACATGAACTGGGGGGTACAGGAGACAGGAACTGGGGGGAACAGGAGACATAGAAAGGAACTGGGCGGTACAGGAGACATAGGAAGGAACTGGTCGGTACAGGAGAAAGACAGGAACTGGGGGTATAGGAGACAGACAGGAACTGGGGGGTACAGGAGACAAACAGGAACTGGGGGGTACAGGAGACATAGACAGGAACTGGGGGGTACAGGAGACAGGAACTGGGGGGTACAGGAGACAGGAACTGGGGGGTACAGGAGACAGGAACTGGGGGGTACAGGAGACAGGAACTGGGGGATATGGGAGACAGGAACTGGGGGTTATGAGAGACAGGAACTGGGGGGTACAGGAGACATAGAAAGGAACTGGGCGGTACAGGAGACATAGACAGGAACTGGGGGGTACAGGAGACAGACAGGAACTGGGGGGTACAGGAGACAGACAGGAACTGGGGGGTACAGGAGACAGACAGGAACTGGGGGTACAGGAGACAGACAGGAACTGGGGGGTACAAAAGACAAACAGGAACTGGGGGGTACAGGAGACATAGAAAGGAACTGGGTGGTACAGGAGACAGACAGGAACTGGGGGGTACAAGAGACAGACAGGAACTGGGGGGTACAGGAGACAGACAGGAACTGGGGGGTACAGGAGACATAGAAAGGAACTGGGTGGTACAGGAGACAGACAGGAACTGGGGAGTATAGGAGACAGACAGGAACTGGCGGGTACAGGAGACAAAGACAGGAACTGGGGGGTACAGGAGACAGGAACTGGGGGGTACAGGAGACAGGAACTGGGGGGTACCTGAGACAGGAACTGGGGGGTACGAGAGACAGGAACTGGGGGGGTACGAGTGACAGGAACTGGGGGGTACAGGAGAAAGACAGGAACTGGGGGTTACAGGAGAAAGACAGGAACTGGGGGGTACAGGAGAAAGACAGGAACTGGGGGGTACAGGAGAAAGACAGGAACTGGGGGGGTACAGGAGAAAGACAGGAATTGGGGGGGTACAGGAGACAGACAGGGACTTGGGTACAGGAGACATAGACAGGAACTGGGGGGTACAGGAGACATAGACAGGAACTGGGGAGTACAGGAGACAGGAACTGGGGGGTACAGGAGACAGGAACTGGGGGGTACAGGAGACAGGAACTGGGGGGTACAGGAGACAGGAACTGGGGGGTACGAGAGACAGGAACTGGGGGTACGAGAGACAGGAACTGGGGGGTACGAGAGACAGGAACTGGGGGGTACAGGAGACAGACAGGAACTGGGGGGTACAGGAGACAGACAGGAACTGGGGGGTACAGGAGACAGACAGGAACTGGGGGTACAGGAGACAGACAGGAACTGGGGGGTACAAAAGACAAACAGGAACTGGGGGGTACAGGAGACATAGAAAGGAACTGGGTGGTACAGGAGACAGACAGGAACTGGGGGGTACAAGAGACAGACAGGAACTGGGGGGTACAGGAGACAGACAGGAACTGGGGGGTACAGGAGACATAGAAAGGAACTGGGTGGTACAGGAGACAGACAGTAACTGGGGAGTATAGAAGACAGACAGGAACTGGGGGGTACAGGAGACAAAGACAGGAACTGGGGGGTACAGGAGACAGGAACTGGGGGGTACAGGAGACAGGAACTGGGGGGTACCTGAGACAGGAACTGGGGGGGTACGAGAGACAGGACCTGGGGGGTACGAGAGACAGGAACTGGGGGGTACAGGAGAAAGACAGGAACTGGGGGGTACAGGAGAAAGACAGGAACTGGGGGGTACAGGAGAAAGACAGGAACTGGGGGGGGTACAGGAGACAGACAGGGACTGGGGTACAGGAGACATAGACAGGAACTGGGGGGTACAGGAGACATAGACAGGAACTGGGGAGTACAGGAGACAGGAACTGGGGGGTACAGGAGACAGGAACTGGAGGTACAGGAGACAGGAACTGGGGTGTACAGGAGACAGGAACTGGGGGGTACAGGAGACAGGAACTGGGGGGTACAGGAGACAGGAACTGGGGGTACAGGAGACAGGAACTGGGGGTACAGGAGACAGGAACTGGGGGGTACAGGAGACAGGAACTGGGGGGTACAGGAGACAGGAACTGTGGGGTACGAGAGACAGGAACTGGGGGGTACGAGAGACAGGAACTGGGGGTACGAGAGACAGGAACTGGGGGGTACAGGAGACAGACAGGAACTGGGGGGTACAGGAGACAGACAGGAACTGGGGGGTACAGGAGACACAGGAACTGGGGGGTACAGGAGACAGACAGGAACTGGGGGTACAGGAGACAGACAGGAACTTCAAACCCCCGAGCTGACAATGTACAAATCTGTCGTTCTGCCCCTGAACAGGCAGTTATCTCACTGTTCCTAGGCCGTCATTGAAAATAAGAATTTGTTCTTAACTGACTTGCCTAGTTAAATAAAAAAATTAATAAAAAAAGTGTGATCTGGGATATCTATTGGAGAAGCCCGTCTTCATACTGTACCTTCGTTGCTATGGGTTAGGGTTGAAAGTCATGGCTAGGGCCAGAGCAAGAGGTCAGGGGTCAGGGTTGGGGAGTCTACCCTGAAGGCAGAGAGACAGATAATAAACTATTAGAGGTTTGGATTTCCCCTCAGTATATAGGCCTAACACACACACACACGCACAGCGGGTGGGTTCAGTGTTTACAGTATATACCATCTCCAACCCCAAGCCTGTCTCTCTCTGGTCATTTGTTTACATGTTTACTGCGGAATGCTGGGTAGCCAGAAGCCAATAGGGAGAGGGATCGTGACCCTAGTCTCAACAAACATTCTTCTATTGCAATGAGATATACAATACTTTATATAATAACATACTACTATTAACTTCCTGTTTGATTATTGACTTGTCCTAAAGATTAGTTTACATCCTGCCTGATGGCAGTCCTATCCATCCATCTATCTGCTGTAGGTTGGTCAACCAGTGCTCCAGACGAGTCACAATAAAATCTATAATTGATCTGTTGCAAAAAGCAACCGAAAATCTACCTAAAAGAAATCTGGTGGACACTACAGATATTCTGTAACATTTAAATCTCTTCACACAACAATCTCAACAGCCTATTACCCAATGTGAATGGTGAGTACTGTTGCCAACAGCGACAGATGATGCATGAGAGTAACGTGTGGCTGTGTGGCTGTCTGTATGTGTGGCTGTCTGTGTGTGTGTGGCTGTGTGCTCATTAGAGCTGTGTTGGTGCAGGCTAGCTACAGTTTCAGTAGATAAATGCTGCCTTTGAACTTTTAATAGATCTCTGAAACCCAACCAGGTCTTAAAACACATGGAGAGAGAGTAGGAGAGAGAGAGAGTAGGAGAGAGAGAGAGAGAGAGACTGAACACACACACCAATCAAAGGTAATGAAGCGTGCCATCATAAACATGGACCTGATGACCTTTGTGACCAACAACTCTCTTGGCCAATCACATCTCTGACACACACTCACCTGCTGACCAATGAAATACCCTGGTTAATTAAGAGTAGGGAGTTCCACATGTGTGAGCAAGTTATTTTCAGTCCTACAGGAAGCAGATGTTTAGTCTTTTATGGGGTCTTTACTGCAGGTTCAGAGAGATGTGTGTGTGTGTGTGTGCTCCCCGTCAGCAGTATCTGATTAGCGAGATGTAACAGTTGTTACATCTTAGTTCTGAGGTAGTCATAATGTGTTGCCTATATTACACAACCAGTCTGGGGGGGAGGAGAGGAGAGGAAAAGGGGAGGAGAGGAGGGACCACCCTGATTCCAGTCTCCTCCTGCCTCAGGCTGATAACCGCCCTATCGTTCTTCCCCCCCCCTATGTTGATGCATCTAATCACACACAGACAGTGGAGGTCGGTGCCGTTTAAGATGAGGGAGGATTTATTTTTAATGAGCCTGGCCTTATTTCTATTATATCATATTGGATGACTCTCATTCATCTTCACCCAGTTCAATGTAACAGTGACAGGTTTGGGTTACTGTCATTCATCTTCACCCAGTTCAATGTAACAGTGACAGGTTTGGGTTACTGTCATTCATATTCACCCAGTTCAATGTAACAGTGACAGGTTTAGGTTACTGTCATTCATATTCACCCAGTTCAATGTAACAGTGATAGGTTTAGGTTACTGTCATTCATATTCACCCAGTTCAATGTGACAGTGACAGGTTTAGGTTACTGTCATTCATATTCACCCAGTTCAATGTAACAGTGACAGGTTTAGGTTACTGTCATTCATATTCACCCAGGTTACTGTCATTCATATTCACCCAGTTCAATATAACAGTGATAGGTTTAGGTTACTGTCATTCATATTCACCGAGTTCAATGTAACAGTGACAGGTTTAGGTTACTGTCATTCATATTCACCCAGGTTACTGTCATTCATATTCACCCAGTTCAATGTAACAGTGACAGGTGTAGGTTACTGTCATTCATATTCACCCAGTTCAATGTAACAGTGACAGGTTTAGGTTACTGTCATTCACCCAGTTCAATGTAACAGTGACAGGTTTAGGTTACTGTCATTCATATTCACCCAGTTCAATGCAACAGTGATAGGTTTAGGTTACTGTCATTCATATTCACCGAGTTCAATGTAACAGCGACAGGTTTAGGTTACTGTCATTCATATTCCATTCACCCAGTTCAATGCAACAGTGACAGGTTTAGGTTACTGTCATTCATATTCACCCAGGTTACTGTCATTCATATTCACCCAGTTCAATATAACAGTGATAGGTTTAGGTTACTGTCATTCATATTCACCCAGTTCAATGTAACAGTGACAGGTTTAGGTTACTGTCATTCATATTCACCCAGTTCAATGCAACAGTGATAGGTTTAGGTTACTGTCATTCATATTCACCCAGTTCAATGTAACAGTGACAGGTTTAGGTTACTGTCATTCATATTCACCCAGTTCAATGTAACAGTGACAGGTTTAGGTTACTGTCATTCATATTCACCCAGTTCAATGTAACAGTGACAGGTTTAGGTTACTGTCATTCATATTCACCCAGTTCAATGTAACAGTGACAGGTTTAGGCTACTACATAATACTTCCATCCCTATACCCATCACGAGGTTGCTCCAGCCTGGCCTATGAATGGACGTTTACAGAGTAGGTGCACAGGTCGAGAGGATTGAGTAATCAAGGTGACAGACAGTGAAACATTAAACAAGGCCTTGCACACTCAGGCCTGCATCTAGCTGATCTGTCATCATTAGTCCAACAGTTGCACATGAGAGTTTCTACTGGACAAATTCGGGTATGTTTATCCTCGTTTCATTTAGTTTACTTCCGTTTAAGGAACGTTTTTCAACAGTATCGGCGCTATGAATACACTCCTGATCACACACAAACACAGTTCACTGTCATAGCAGACACATACGAGTTGTGTATATATAATTCCTTCTCGCATCTATCTACTGCTCTTGTCCTCTCACCTTTTCCCTTCGCTTCTGGACTTCAGTGCACAACACATGTGACCGGGGGAAAAAAAACCTTCCAAACCTTCATATCATGACTGCTAATCACACACAGCCTACATTGTTGTCATGTCATAGTCAACATAGCTACTAGAACTAACGCGTTAGTAAACCCACTACAATCATGCAATACAGTGTACAGTCAGCAGCAAGCAGTTTAGCAGTTACACAGGCAGCTCCAGTGGCAATAAAGTAATAAAACCAAAAGTTTACCTTGACTTGAAAGAGCTCTAGTGTTGGATAGCCATCTAGCTAACATAGCATCCCTCTCTGTTTTAGCCGGGTGTTTCAGTAGGCTAAACAAGCTAAGAAAGTGAAAAAATATATACTAATTCATTTAGTAGCCTCTACAGCACTCTGTAGGGTAGCACCATGTTGTTGCCGGAAGACAGCTAGCTTCCGTCCTCCTCTGGGTATATTGACTTCAATACAAAACCTAGGAGGCTCATGGTTTTCACCCCCTTAAATAGACTTACATAACAATTATGACAACTTCCGGAGGATGTCCTCCAACCTATCAGAGCTCTTGCAGCGTGAACTGACATTTGTCCACTCAATTAAAGGATCAGAGAATGGCTCTAGTACCGAAAGGATAAGCTACAGCTACCTAGCACTGCAGTGCATAAAATGATAAGCTGCAGCTACCTAAAGGATAAGCTACAGCTACCTAGCACTGCAGTGCATAAAATGAGGTGAGTAGTTAACTCAGAGATAGAAAGACAATAGTTGAAAGGTTTTGAACATTTCTTCCACAATGAAATAGAAGCGAGAGGGTGAGAAACCTTCATTGCAAAACTGTATTTTATTTAATTATTTGGTGATGTGAATATATTTAGTATGGTTTTATCTAAAAAGGTGACTTTTGAATGACTATTATAATGAAATTCACTGAGGAGGATGGGCCTCCTCTGCACACGGACCTGCTACACACACATTCTACCTCCCAGGGTTAAGTGTGTTATAAAGGAAGAGGAGGAGACACCTCATGCTATGAGTGAGGTCAGAGAAACGGAGTTGAATCTTTTCTCCAGACAAAGGCTGCTCTGTTCTATCACTAGCTAGCTTCACTACCATAAACATGATCAAACCGACCTACATCAAACCTCACTAGTCATGGAACCCATATTAACCTACCTAGACTACTAGTCATAGAACCCATATTAACCTTCCTAGACTACTAGTCATATAACCCTACCTAGGCTACTAGTCATGTAACCCATATGAACCTACCTAGACTACTAGTCATATAACCCTACCTAGGCTACTAGTCATATAACCCTACCTAGACTACTAGTCATATAACCCTACCTAGGCTACTAGTCATATAACCCTACCTAGGCTACTAGTCATATAACCCTACCTAGACTACTAGTCATATAACCCTACCTAGACTACTAGTCATATAACCCTACCTAGACTACTAGTCATACAACCCTACCTAGGCTACTAGTCATATAACCCTACCTAGACTACTAGTCATATAACCCATATAACCCTACCTAGACTACTAGTCATATAACCCATATAACCCTACCTAGACTACTAGTCATATAACCCTACCTACCTAGACGACTAGTCATATAACACTACCTACCTAGACTACTAGTCATATAACCCTACCTACCTAGACTACTAGTCATATAACCCATATGAACCTACCTAGACTACTAGTCATATAACCCATATGAACCTACCTAGACTACTAGTCATAGAACCCATATGAACCTACCTAGACTACTAGTCATATAACCCATATGAACCTACCTAGACTACTAGTCACAGAACCAATATTATCTGACTAAAGCTACTAGCTCGACTCCCAATTGTTTTACTTCTGTCTCTATCTATTTAACCTTTATTTAACCAGGCAAGTCAGTTTAGAACAAATTCTTATTTACAATGACGGCCTACCACAGCCAAATCGGATGACGCTGGGCCAAATGTGCGCCGCCCTATGGGACTCCCAATCACAGACGGATGTGATTCAGCCTGCGTTCGAACCAGAGACTGTAGTGTCGAAGTTCCTTAGACCGCCGCGTCATAATAACTAGTCCAACTGAGCTGAACCTCATTTAGCTGGAATGACAGATTCCTCCACTGGTTTTCATAGATCTAATGTGTTGACTATAACACGTTTGTGTCCGGGACACTTCTGCGTTCAGCTGACCATTACCTGAACACCATTATCTGATCCATTACCAGACGAGTCTGAATTACAACCCGAAAGGAAAACAACTTACTGTGCTTTCCCCCATCATTATCAGCATATGGGTTTTAACTGTAGGAATGAAAGGATGACGGCTGCTTTGATGCAGGCCCTGTGCAGAACCAACTGCCAGCGCTGAGTGTGTTTTTAACGCCTTAACTCATAAATACAGAAATATGCTTTTGAAACGCATAACGGAATAAAAACAATAAAAACACATGATTTACTGTGCCTGGAAAGAAGGAAGGCAAGAGATTTCTTGGACAATAAAAAAAATAAAACGCAATGTTCTGATTGTGGTTTAGACAGAGAGCCAGATCGGCCTCCAATACTGAGAACTATTTCCTCATGAGAGAGAGAGAGAGATGAGGGATTTAGAGAGAGAGAGAGAGAGACTGACAGAGACAGACAGAGAGAGAGAGACGAGGGATTTAGAGAGAGAGAGAGACGGCCAGAGAGAGGGAGAGAGACGGACAGAGAGGGAGAGAGACGGACAGAGAGAGGGAGAGAGACGGACAGAGAGAGGGAGAGAGACGGACAGAGAGAGGGAGAGAGACGGACAGAGAGAGGGAGAGAGACGGACAGAGAGAGGGAGAGAGAGAGAGAGAGACGAGGGATTTAGAGAGAGAGAGAGACGGACAGAGAGACGGACAGAGAGAGGGAGAAGACGGACAGAGAGAGGGAGAGACGGCCAGAGAGAGGGAGAAGACGGGGAGAGAGAGTCAGAGAGACGGGGGGAGAGAGACAGAGAGCGAGACGAGGGATTTAGAGAGAGAGAGAGAGACGGACAGATAGAGGGAGAGAGACGGACAGATAGAGGGAGAGAGACGGACAGAGAGAGGGAGAGAGACAGACAGAGAGAGGGAGAGAGACGGACAGAGAGAGGGAGAGAGACGGACAGAGAGAGGGAGAGAGACGGACAGAGAGAGGGAGAGAGACGGACAGAGAGCGAGAGACAGAGACACAGACAGAGGGAGAGAGACGAACAGACGGAGAGAGAGAGGATCCATGACAAAAGAGCAACCAGTGGAACTGTTAAGCGCTCGCTCTCTTTCCCTCTTTCTTTTTCTCTTCAATCAGATGGCTCCCGTCCAGGCGCATAACCCACGCGGTTATGAAAACAGTGCAGCTCTCCGCATCTCTCTTGGCGGGAGCAGGATAAGAGCTAGAGTTTCAGAGCGCAGACCGGGAGACCGGAGTAACACGAGACAATAACAACAAATAGTCTCACAGTATTTTTAGGTGGTGATTATAAACTCGTTTCACAGTTTAATATTCGAGGGAAACTAAACAAATGGTGTTGTTTATTAAAGAAATGGACGTATTGGATAAAATCTCAGAAGTTTCCAAAAGGCCATGGTTGGAAAAGTTGGTAAAATGCTGAAAGCCACAATTAGATCATAATAAATCCGTAGAATGACAGCAGGCCGTTGTTCCTTTCGGACATGGGAGATGGAGGTTTAACCCCTTTATTTCATAGCAGAGACTATAGGCCTAGAAGATCATAATAGGGTACTGCAAAATAACCCTGGAGTAGGTCTATCCTAATATAGACTGAATAAACCTGGAGTAGGTCTATCCTACCACAAAATATAGACTGAATAAACCTGGAGTAGGCCTTTCCTAATATAGACTGATTAAACCTGGAGTAGGTCTATCCTACCACACAATATAGACTGAATAAACCTGGAGTAGGTCTATCCTAATATAGACTGAATAAACCTGGAGTAGGTCTATCCTAATATAGACTGAATAAACCTGGAGTAGGCCTTTCCTACCTCATTCTATCAAATAAAGATGCTAAATAATTAAAATGCTATCAAAATAGCAATAGTAGCATCTGCAAAGAAATGTCCATTTCCATGTTTCATAATAGTAGGCTACAAATAGTATTAGTTTAGAGAAATAACTGGGCTAAATGAAATACAACAGGCTAAATGAAATAACTAGGCTAAATGAAATAACTAGACTAAATGAAATAACTAGGCTAAATGAAATACCTAGGCTAAATGAAATAACTAGACTAAATGAAATAACTAGGCTAAATGAAATACCTAAGCTAAATGAAATACCTAGGCTAAATTAAATAACTAGACAAAATGAAATAACTTGGCTAAATGAAATAATTGTAAGAAATATATATATATATTTTAAATTGCTGTATTTATTTTAAGTGGCGCACTCATGTAAATAATGTGATCAATAGCATAACTAACATATGGACAAATATACATAAATATGCAGGCAAATACACTTGTAAATGAATCCAGAAAAAGATGCTATGGAAATAAATTGAAACAGAAAGGTAGGTAAATAATAAGCCTATTTCATTTATTGTTTGATTAGGCTACGTTGACAAAACATGGGAAAATAGCCTTTAAACAGCCTATGGTTCTGCTGTATTTAAGTTTTATTTCAAATGACACTGTAGTTTCATAAAAAAAATGTACTTTGCTTTTAAAACTGCTATTGTAGAAATAGCCTACATTGCTAATTAATATTTAGGGTTATGGAAATTCCCTCACGTTAATGATGCATTCAGAGGGAATCGGTGGCCTCCTTTGGGTTACTGACTACATTCCAAGGTTTCTGGCGCCACCTACTGACCACATCCAATTCACTGGTACAGTTTTTTCCAGGCAGTTTTTTTTAGGCACAAAGCCTGGCGTTTCATTAGAAACGCTTTGGGAATAAACAACCAGAATAAGGCTATTCAAATGTCATATTATGACAGACCAGCTAGATCTACTGTCTCTATTATATTATAATAGACCAGCTAGATCTACTGTCTCTAATATATTATGACAGACCAGGTAGATCTAATGTCTCTATTATATTATGACAGACCAGCTAGAGCTACTGTCTCTATTATATTATGACAAACCAGCTAGATCTACTGTCTCTATTATAGTATGGCAGACAAGCTCGATCTACAGTCTCTATTATATTATGACAGACCTGCTAGATATTCTGTCTCTATTATATTATGACAGACCAGCTAAATCTACTGTCTCTATTATATTATGACAAACCAGCTAGATCTACTGTCTCTATTATAGTATGGCAGACAAGCTCGATCTACAGTCTCTATTATATTATGACAGACAAGCTAGATCTACTGTCTCTATTATTTTATGTCAGACCAGCTAGATCTACTGTCTCTATTATATTATGACAGACCAGCTAGATCTACTGTCTCTATTATATTATGACAGACCAGCTAGATCTACTGTCTCTAATATAATATGACAGACCAGCTAGATCTACTGTCTCTATTATAATGTCAGACCAGCTAAATCTACTGTTTCTATTATATTATGACAAACCCGCTAGATCTACTGTCTCTATTATAGTAATACAGACTAGCTAGATCTATTGTCTCTATTATATTATGACAGACAAGCTAGATCTACTGTCTCTTTTATATCATGACAGACCAGCTAGAACTACTGTTTCTATTATATTATGACATAGTTAAATATTCCTATTGTATACTACTCCTATACTTTCGTGTACTACTCCTATAGTATAGTGCACTACTCCTACAGTTTTGTGCACTAATCCTATAGTGTAGTGTACTACTCCTATAGTGTACTACTCCTATTGTATAGTGTACTACTCCTATAGTATAGCATACAACTCCTATAGTGCACTATGGGTAATAGGGTATGAGTAATAGGGTACCATTTCAGATACTATCCTGGGTACCAGTCTGTTTAGCCATCATTAGACATCATTACCCAGTCCTGGATGTGTCCCCTAGCCTGGGTACCAGTCTGTCTAGACAAAATTACCCAGTCCTGGATGTGTCCCCTAGCCTGGGTACCAGTCTGTCTAGACATTATTACCCAGTCCAGGATGTGTCAACTAGCCTGGGTACCAGTCTGTCAAGATATCATTACCCCAGTCCTGGATGTGTACCCTAGCCTGGGTACCAGTCTGTCTAGACATCATTACCCCAGTCCAGGATGTGTACCCTTAGCCTGGGTACCAGTCTGTCTAGACATCATTACCCAGTCCAGTATGAGTCCCCTAGCCTTTGTTACTAGTCTGTCTAGACATCATTACCCCAGTCCTGGATGTGTACCCTAGCCTGGGTACCAGTCTGTCTAGACATCATTACCCCAGTCCAGGATGTGTACCCTTAGCCTGGGTACCAGTCTGTCTAGACATCATTACCCAGTCCAGTATGAGTCCCCTAGCCTTTGTTACTAGTCTGTCTAGACATCATTACCCCAGTCCTGGATGTGTACCCTAGCCTGGGTACCAGTCTGTCTAGACATCATTACCCCAGTCCAGGATGTGTACCCTAGCCTGGGTACCAGTCTGTCTGGACATCATTACCCAGTCCAGGATGTGTCCCCTAGCCTGGGTACCAGTCTGTCTAGACATCATTACCCAGTCCAGGATATGTACCTTAGCCTGGGTACCAGTCTGTCTAGACATAATTACCCAGTCCAGGATGAGTCCCCTAGCCTTTGTTACCAGTCTGTCTAGACATCATTACCCCAGTCCTGGATGAGTCCCCTAGCCTTTGTTACCAGTCTGTCTAGACATCATTACCCAGTCCAGGATGAGTCCCCTAGCCTTTGTTACCAGTCTGTCTAGACATCTTTACCCCAATCCTGGATGTGTCCCCTCGCCTGGGTACCAGTCTGATTAGACATCATTACCCCAGTCCTGGATTTGTACCCTTGCCTGGCTACCAGTCTGTCTAGACATCATTACCCCAGTCCTGGATGTGTACCCTAGCCTGGTACCAGTCTGTCTAGACATCATTACCCAGTCCAGGATGTGTACCCTAGCCTGGGTACCAGTCTGTCTAGACATCATTACCCCAGTCCTGGATGTGTACCCTAGCCTGGGTACCAGTCTGTCTAGACATCATTACCCAGTCCAGGATGTGTACCCTAGCCTGGGTACCAGTCTGTATAGACATCATTACCCCAGTCCAGGATGTGTCCCCTAGCCTGGGTACCAGTCTGTCTAGACATCATTACCCCAGTCCTGGATGTGTACCATAGCCTGGGTACCAGTCTGTCTAGACATCATTACCCAGTCCAGGATGTGTACCTTAGCCTGGGTACAAGTCTGTTTAGACATCATTACCCCAGTCCTGGATGTGTCCCCTGAGAAAGCAACGCCAGAGATCTGAAAGCACAACCATTTATTTCCTTAAAATATTGTCATGTTAACGAACAGACTCCCTACACATAAACATTCTCCAATAATTTTTTGTTGTTGTATTAACTCTTCTGTTTTATATAAAAGTATACAATCTAACAAAGACAAGTCCTGTCCCCCGTCCCCCGTCCCCGTCGTGGCCCCCTCCCCGCCCCCGTCCCCTGTCAATAGCAGGTAGAGTAAAGACCCCACAGCGCCTCCCATCAGGTCAATTCGGACATAGCAACACATCAGCCATCAAATATCATGGGATCACATGTGGGTTTACCAACACGGAGAAGGGACAGAGGGGTGTGTGGACAGATAAACAAGACATTCATTAAGCCCTGATCTGGATCGCAGTGCAACAGGATATGGCAGTAAAACTAAATATCTGCAGAAAAACAAAACAATGCTTGAAACAAGGACCAGAGAGATCGAAAAATGTGTGTGACAAAGAGAAAGACAGACAGACCGACAGAGAGACAGACAGAAACAGAGAGACAGACAGAGAAACAGAGGGACAGACACAACGACACAGAGAGACAGACAAAGAGACAGAGAGAGAGGCACAGAGACAGAAAGAGACAGACACAGAGACAGACAGAGAAACAGAGAGACAGACAGAGACACAGAGAGAGAGGCACAGAGACAGAGAGAGAGAGAGAGACAGAGAGGGAGACAGCATCCAGGAGAGGGAGACAGCATCCAGGAGAGGGAGACAGCATCCAGGAGAGGGGGACAGGAGAGGGAAACAGTATCCAGGAGAGAGAGACAGTATCCTGGAAAGGGGGAAAGGAGAGGGGGACAGTATCCATTAGATGGGGACAGGAGAGGGAGACAGTATCCAGGAGAGGGAGACAGTATCCAGGAGAGGGAGACAGCATCCAGGAGAGGGATCCAGGCGAGGGAGACAGCATCCATGAGGGGGAGACAGCATCCATGAGAGGGAGACCGCACCCAGGAGAGGGAGACAGCATCCAGGAGAGGGATACAGGAGAGGGAGACAGTATCCAGGAGAGGGATACAGGAGAGGGAGACAGTATCCAGGCGAGGGAGACAGCATCCATGAGAGGGAGACATTATCCATGAGAGGGAGACAGCATCCATGAGAGGGAGACAGCATCCAGGAGAGGGGGACAGGAGAGGGAGACAGTATCCAGGAAAGGGGGACAGGAGAGGGGGACAGTATCCAGGAGAGGGAGACAGCATCCAGGAGAGTGATACATGATAGGGAGACAGTATCCAGGAAAGGGAGACAGTATCCAGGAGAGGGGACAACATCCAGGAGAGGGAGACAGTATCCAGGAGAGTGGACAATTGTCTATATTATAAATCAATTGTCTCTATTATATTATGACAGACCAGCTAGATATAATGTCTCTATTATAATATGACATACAAGCTAGAACAACTGTTTCTATTATATTATGACTGACCAGCTAGATCTACTGTCTCTATTATAATATGACAGACCAGCTAGATCTACTGTCTGTTTTATATTATGACAGACCAGCTAGATCTACTGTCTCTATTATATTATGACAGACCAGCTAGATCTACTGTGTCTATTATAATATGACAGACCAGCTAGATCTACTGTCTCAATTGTAATATGACAGACCAGCTAAATCTAATGTCTCCCTTATATTATGACAGACCAGCTAGATCTACTGTCTCCATTATAATATGACAGACAAGCTAGATCTACTGTCTCTATTATATTATGACAGACCAGCTAGATCTACTGTGTCTATTATAATATGACAGACCAGCTAGATCTACTGTGTCTATTATAATATGACAGACCAGCGAGATCCACAGTCTGTATTATAATATGACAGACCAGCTAAATTGAATGTCTCTATTATATTATGACAGACCAGCTAGATCTACTGTCTCTATTATATTATTACAGACCAGCTAGATCTACTGTCTCTATTATATTATGACAGACCAGGTAGATCTAATGTCTCTATTATGTTATGACAGACCTGCTAGATATTCTGTCTCTATTATATTATGACAGACCAGCTAAATCTACTGTCTCTATTATATTATGACAAACCAGCTAGATCTACTGTCTCTATTATAGTATGGCAGACAAGCTCGATCTACAGTCTCTATTATATTATGACAGACAAGCTAGATCTACTGTCTCTATTATTTTATGTCAGACCAGCTAGATCTACTGTCTCTATTATATTATGACAGACCAGCTAGATCTACTGTCTCTATTATATTATGACAGACCAGCTAGATCTACTGTCTCTAATATAATATGACAGACCAGCTAGATCTACTGTCTCTATTATAATGTCAGACCAGCTAAATCTACTGTTTCTATTATATTATGACAAACCCGCTAGATCTACTGTCTCTATTATAGTAATACAGACTAGCTAGATCTATTGTCTCTATTATATTATGACAGACAAGCTAGATCTACTGTCTCTTTTATATCATGACAGACCAGCTAGAACTACTGTTTCTATTATATTATGACAGACCAGCTAGATCTACTGTCTCTATTATATTATGACAAACCAGCTAGATCTACCGTCTCTATTATATTATGACAAACCAGCTAGATCTACCGTCTCTATTATATTATCACAAACCAGCTAGATCTACTGTCTCTATTATATTATGACAGTCCAGATAGATCTACTGTCTCCATTATATTATGACAGACCAGCTAAATCTAATGTCTTTATTATATTATGACAGACCAGCTAGATCTACCGTGTCTATTATATTATGACAGACCAGCTAGATCTACCGTGTCTATTATATTATGACACACCAGCTAGATCTAATGTCTCTATTCTATTATGACAGACCAACTTAATCTACTGTCTCTATTATATTATGACAGACCAGCTAGATCCAATGTCTCTATTCTATTATGACAGACCAAGTTAATCTACTGTCTCTATTATATTTTTACAGAGCAGCTAAATCTACTGTCTCTATTGTATTATGACAAACCAGCTAGATCTACTGTCTCTATTATAGTATGGCAGACAAGCTAGATCTACTGTCTCTATTATATTATGACAGACCAGCTAGATCTACTGTCTCTATTATATTATGACAGACCAGCTAGATCTACTGTCTCTATAATATTATGACAGACCAGATAGATCTACTGTCTCTATTATATTATGACAGACCAGCTAGATCTACTGTCTCTATCAAATTATTACAGACCAGCTGGATCTACTGTCTCTATTACATTATGACAGACCAACTAGATCTACTGTCTCTATTATAACATGTCAGACCAGCTAGATCTACTGTTTCTATTATATTATGACAAACCAGCTAGATCTAATGTCTCTATTATAGTATGGCAGACAAGCTAGATCTACTGTCTCTAATATAATATGACAGACCAGCTAGATCTACTGTCTCTATTATAATATGTCAGACCAGCTAAATCTACTGTTTCTATTATATTATGACAAACCAGCTAGATCTACTGTCTCTATTTTAGTAATACAGACTAGCTAGATCTACTGTCTCTATTATATTATGACAGACAAGCTAGAACTACTGTTTCTATTATATTATGACAGACCAGCTAGATCTACTGTCTCTATTATATTATGACAGACCAGTTAGATCTACTGTCTCTATTATATTATGACAGACCAGCTAGATCTACCGTCTCTATTATGTTATGACAAACCAGCTAGATCTACCGTCTCTATTATATTATGACAAACCAGATAGATCTACTGTCTCTATTATATTATGACAGTCCAGATAGATCTACTGTCTCTATTATATTATGACAGACCAGTTAGATCTACTGTCTCTATTATATTATGACAGACCAGCTAGATCTACCGTCTCTATTATGTTATGACAAACCAGCTAGATCTACCGTCTCTATTATATTATGACAAACCAGATAGATCTACTGTCTCCATTATATTATGACAGACCAGGTAAATCTAATGTCTCTATTATATCATGAAAGACCTGCTAGATCTACTGTCTCTATTATAATATGACAGACCAGCTAGATCTACTGTCTCTATGTCTTTATTATATTATGACAGACCAGCTAGATCTACCGTCTTTATTATATTATGACAGACCAGCTAGATCTAATGTCTCTATTATATTATGAGAGACCAGCTAGAGCTACTGTCTCTATTATAATATGACAGACCACCTAGATCTACTGTCTCTATGTCTTTATTATATTATGACAGACCAGCTAGATCTACTGTGTCTATTATAATATGACAGACCAGCTAGATCTACTGTGTCTATTATAATATGACAGACCAGCGAGATCCACAGTCTGTATTATAATATGACAGACCAGCTAAATTGAATGTCTCTATTATATTATGACAGACCAGCTAGATCTACTGTCTCTATTATATTATTACAGACCAGCTAGATCTACTGTCTCTATTATATTATGACAGACCAGGTAGATCTAATGTCTCTATTATGTTATGACAGACCTGCTAGATATTCTGTCTCTATTATATTATGACAGACCAGCTAAATCTACTGTCTCTATTATATTATGACAAACCAGCTAGATCTACTGTCTCTATTATAGTATGGCAGACAAGCTCGATCTACAGTCTCTATTATATTATGACAGACAAGCTAGATCTACTGTCTCTATTATTTTATGTCAGACCAGCTAGATCTACTGTCTCTATTATATTATGACAGACCAGCTAGATCTACTGTCTCTATTATATTATGACAGACCAGCTAGATCTACTGTCTCTAATATAATATGACAGACCAGCTAGATCTACTGTCTCTATTATAATGTCAGACCAGCTAAATCTACTGTTTCTATTATATTATGACAAACCCGCTAGATCTACTGTCTCTATTATAGTAATACAGACTAGCTAGATCTATTGTCTCTATTATATTATGACAGACAAGCTAGATCTACTGTCTCTTTTATATCATGACAGACCAGCTAGAACTACTGTTTCTATTATATTATGACAGACCAGCTAGATCTACTGTCTCTATTATATTATGACAAACCAGCTAGATCTACCGTCTCTATTATATTATGACAAACCAGCTAGATCTACCGTCTCTATTATATTATCACAAACCAGCTAGATCTACTGTCTCTATTATATTATGACAGTCCAGATAGATCTACTGTCTCCATTATATTATGACAGACCAGCTAAATCTAATGTCTTTATTATATTATGACAGACCAGCTAGATCTACCGTGTCTATTATATTATGACAGACCAGCTAGATCTACCGTGTCTATTATATTATGACACACCAGCTAGATCTAATGTCTCTATTCTATTATGACAGACCAACTTAATCTACTGTCTCTATTATATTATGACAGACCAGCTAGATCCAATGTCTCTATTCTATTATGACAGACCAAGTTAATCTACTGTCTCTATTATATTTTTACAGAGCAGCTAAATCTACTGTCTCTATTGTATTATGACAAACCAGCTAGATCTACTGTCTCTATTATAGTATGGCAGACAAGCTAGATCTACTGTCTCTATTATATTATGACAGACCAGCTAGATCTACTGTCTCTATTATATTATGACAGACCAGCTAGATCTACTGTCTCTATAATATTATGACAGACCAGATAGATCTACTGTCTCTATTATATTATGACAGACCAGCTAGATCTACTGTCTCTATCAAATTATTACAGACCAGCTGGATCTACTGTCTCTATTACATTATGACAGACCAACTAGATCTACTGTCTCTATTATAACATGTCAGACCAGCTAGATCTACTGTTTCTATTATATTATGACAAACCAGCTAGATCTAATGTCTCTATTATAGTATGGCAGACAAGCTAGATCTACTGTCTCTATTATAATATGACAGACCAGCTAGATCTACTGTCTCTATTATAATATGTCAGACCAGCTAAATCTACTGTTTCTATTATATTATGACAAACCAGCTAGATCTACTGTCTCTATTTTAGTAATACAGACTAGCTAGATCTACTGTCTCTATTATATTATGACAGACAAGCTAGAACTACTGTTTCTATTATATTATGACAGACCAGCTAGATCTACTGTCTCTATTATATTATGACAGACCAGTTAGATCTACTGTCTCTATTATATTATGACAGACCAGCTAGATCTACCGTCTCTATTATGTTATGACAAACCAGCTAGATCTACCGTCTCTATTATATTATGACAAACCAGATAGATCTACTGTCTCTATTATATTATGACAGTCCAGATAGATCTACTGTCTCCATTATATTATGACAGACCAGGTAAATCTAATGTCTCTATTATATCATGAAAGACCTGCTAGATCTACTGTCTCTATTATAATATGACAGACCAGCTAGATCTACTGTCTCTATGTCTTTATTATATTATGACAGACCAGCTAGATCTACCGTCTTTATTATATTATGACAGACCAGCTAGATCTAATGTCTCTATTATATTATGAGAGACCAGCTAGAGCTACTGTCTCTATTATAATATGACAGACCACCTAGATCTACTGTCTCTATGTCTTTATTATATTATGACAGACCAGCTAGATCTAATGTCTCTATTATATTAAGGCAGACCAGCTAGATCTACTGTCTGTTTTATATTATGACAGACCAGCTAGCTCTACTGTCTCTATTATAATATGACTTACCAGCTAGATCTACTGTCTCTATTCTATTATGACAGACCAGCTATATCTACTGTCTCTATTATAATATGACAGACCAGCTAGATCTACTGTCTGTTTTATATTATGACAGACCAGCTAGATCTACTGTCTCTATTATAATATGACTTACCAGCTAGATCTACTGTCTCAATTATATTATGACAGACCAGATGGATCTACTGTCTCCATTATATTATGAGAGACCAGTTAGATCTACTGTCTCTATGTCTTTATTATATTATGACAGACCAGCTAGATCTACTGTCTCTATTATAATATGACTTACCAGCTAGATCTACTGTCTCAATTATATTATGACAGACCAGATGGATCTACTGTCTCAATTATATTATGACAGACCAGATGGATCTACTGTCTCTATTATATTATGACAGACCAGCTAGATCTACTGTCTCTATCATATTATTCCAGACCAGCTGGATCTACTGTCTCTATTATATTATGACAAACCAGCTAGATCTACCGTCTCTATTATATTATGACAAACCAGCTAGATCTACCGTCTCTATTATATTATCACAAACCAGCTAGATCTACTGTCTCTATTATATTATGACTGTCCAGATAGATCTACTGTCTCCATTATATTATGACAGACCAGGTAAATCTAATGTCTCTATTATATCATGAAAGACCTGCTAGATCTACTGTCTCTATTATAATATGACAGACCAGCTAGATCTACTGTCTCTATGTCTTTATTATATTATGACAGACCAGCTAGATCTACCGTCTTTATTATATTATGACAGACCAGCTAGATCTAATGTCTCTATTATATTATGAGAGACCAGCTAGAGCTACTGTCTCTATTATAATATGACAGACCACCTAGATCTACTGTCTCTATGTCTTTATTATATTATGACAGACCAGCTAGATCTAATGTCTCTATTATATTAAGGCAGACCAGCTAGATCTACTGTCTGTTTTATATTATGACAGACCAGCTAGCTCTACTGTCTCTATTATAATATGACTTACCAGCTAGATCTACTGTCTCTATTCTATTATGACAGACCAGCTATATCTACTGTCTCTATTATAATATGACAGACCAGCTAGATCTACTGTCTGTTTTATATTATGACAGACCAGCTAGATCTACTGTCTCTATTATAATATGACTTACCAGCTAGATCTACTGTCTCAATTATATTATGACAGACCAGATGGATCTACTGTCTCCATTATATTATGAGAGACCAGTTAGATCTACTGTCTCTATGTCTTTATTATATTATGACAGACCAGCTAGATCTACTGTCTCTATTATAATATGACTTACCAGCTAGATCTACTGTCTCAATTATATTATGACAGACCAGATGGATCTACTGTCTCAATTATATTATGACAGACCAGATGGATCTACTGTCTCTATTATATTATGACAGACCAGCTAGATCTACTGTCTCTATCATATTATTCCAGACCAGCTGGATCTACTGTCTCTATTATATTATGACAGACCAGCTTGATCTACTGTCTATTTCATGTTATGACAGACCAGCTAGAGATACTGTCTCTATCATATTATTTCAGGCCAGCTGGATCTACTGTCTCTATTATATTATGACAGACCAGCTTGATCTACTGTCTATTTTATGTTATGACAGACCAGCTAGATCGACTCTCTATTATATTATGACAGACCAGCTAGATCGACTCTCTATTATATTATGACAGACCAGATAGATCTACTGTCTCCGTTATATTATGACAGACCAAGTAGATCTACTGGCTCTGTTATAATATGACAGACCAGCTAGATCTAATGTCTCTATTATATTATGACAGACCAGATAGATCTAATGTATCCATTATATTATGGCAGACCAGCTAAATCTACTGTCTCTTATATTATGACAGACCAGCTAGATCTACTGTCTCTATTATATTATGGCAGACAAGCTACATGTACTGTCTCTATTATATTATGACAGACCAGCTAGATCTACTGTCTCTATTATATTATGACAGACCAGCTAGATCTACTGTCTCTATCATATTATTACAGACCAGCTGGATCTACTGTCTCTATTATATTATGACAGACCAGCTAGATCTACTGTTTATTTTATGTAATGACAGACCAGCTAGAGATAATGTCTCTATTATATTATGACAGACCAGCTAGATCTACTGTCTCTATCATATTATGACAGACCAGCTAGATCTACTGTCTCTATTATAATATGACAGACCAGCTAGATCTACTGTCTGTTTTATATTATGACAGACCAGCTAGATCGACTGTCTCTATTATAATATGACTTACCAGCTAGATCTACTGTCTCTGTTATATTATGACAGACCAGATAGATCTACTGTCTCCATTATATTCTGACAGACCAGGTAAATCTACTGGCTCTGTTATAATATGACAGACCAGCTAGATCTACTGTCTCTATGTCTCAATTATATTATGACAGACCAGGTAGATCTACTGTCTATATTGTATTATGAAAGACCAGCTATATCTACTGTCTCTCTTATATTATGGCAGACAAGCTAGATCTAATGTATCCATTATATTATGGCAGACCAGCTAGATCTAATGTCTCCATTATATTTTGGCAGACAAGCTAGATCTACTGTCTCTATTATAATATGACAGACCAGCTAGATCTACTGTCTGATTTATATTATGACAGACCAGCTAGAACTACTGTCTCTATGATATTTTTACAGAGCAGCTAAATCTACTGTCTATATTGTATTATGACAGACCAGCTATATCTACTGTCTCTCTTATATTATGGCAGACAAGCTAGATCTAATGTATCCATTATATTATGGCAGACCAGCTAGATCTACTGTCTCTATTATATTATGACAGACCAGCTAGATCTACTGTCTCTATTATATTATGACAAACCAGCTAGAACTAATCTCTATTATATTATGACAGACCAACTTAATCTACTGTCTCTATTATATTATGACAGACCAGCTAGATCTACTGTCTCTATTATAATATGACTTAACAGCTAGATCTACTGGCTCTGTTATAATATGACAGACCAGCTAGATCTACTGTCTCTATTATATTATGACAGACCAGATAGATCTAATGTATCCATTATATTATGGCAGACCAGCTAGATCTACTGTCTCTATTATATTATGACAGACCAGCTTAATCTACTGTCTCTATTATATTTTTACAGAGCAGCTAAATCTACTGTCTCTTATATTATGACAGACCAGCTAGATCTACTGTCTCTATTATATTATGGCAGACAATCTACATGTACTGTCTCTATTATATTATGACAGACCAGCTAGATCTACTGTCTCTATTATATTATGACAGACCAGCTAGATCTACTGTCTCTATCATATTATTACAGACCAGCTGGATCTACTGTCTCTATTATATTATGACAGACCAGCTAGATCTACTGTTTATTTTATGTAATGACAGACCAGCTAGAGATAATGTCTCTATTATATTATGACAGACCAGCTAGATCTACTGTCTCTATCATATTATGACAGACCAGCTAGATCTACTGTCTCTATTATTATATGACATACCAGCTAGATCTACTGTCTGTTTTATATTATGACAGACCAGCTAGATCGACTGTCTCTATTATAATATGACTTACCAGCTAGATCTACTGTCTCTGTTATATTATGACAGACCAGATAGATCTACTGTCTCCATTATATTCTGACAGACCAGGTAAATCTACTGGCTCTGTTATAATATGACAGACCAGCTAGATCTACTGTCTCTATGTCTCAATTATATTATGACAGACCAGGTAGATCTACTGTCTATATTGTATTATGAAAGACCAGCTATATCTACTGTCTCTCTTATATTATGGCAGACAAGCTAGATCTAATGTATCCATTATATTATGGCAGACCAGCTAGATCTAATGTCTCCATTATATTTTGGCAGACCAGCTAGATCTACTGTCTCTATTATAATATGACAGACCAGCTAGATCTACTGTCTGATTTATATTATGACAGACCAGCTAGAACTACTGTCTCTATGATATTTTTACAGAGCAGCTAAATCTACTGTCTATATTGTATTATGACAGACCAGCTATATCTACTGTCTCTCTTATATTATGGCAGACAAGCTAGATCTAATGTATCCATTATATTATGGCAGACCAGCTAGATCTACTGTCTCTATTATATTATGACAGACCAGCTAGATCTACTGTCTCTATTATATTATGACAAACCAGCTAGAACTAATCTCTATTATATTATGACAGACCAACTTAATCTACTGTCTCTATTATATTTTTACAGAGCAGCTAAATCTACTGTCTCTCTTATAATATGACTTAACCGCTAGATCTAATGTCTCTATTATATTATGACAGACCAGCTAGATCTACTGTTTATTTTATGTAATGACAGACCAGCTAGAGATAATGTCTCTATTATATTATGACAGACCAGCTAGATCTACTGTCTCTATCATATTATGACAGACCAGCTAGATCTACTGTCTCTATTATTATATGACATACCAGCTAGATCTACTGTCTGTTTTATATTATGACAGACCAGCTAGATCGACTGTCTCTATTATAATATGACTTACCAGCTAGATCTACTGTCTCTGTTATATTATGACAGACCAGATAGATCTACTGTCTCCATTATATTCTGACAGACCAGGTAAATCTACTGGCTCTGTTATAATATGACAGACCAGCTAGATCTACTGTCTCTATGTCTCAATTATATTATGACAGACCAGGTAGATCTACTGTCTATATTGTATTATGAAAGACCAGCTATATCTACTGTCTCTCTTATATTATGGCAGACAAGCTAGATCTAATGTATCCATTATATTATGGCAGACCAGCTAGATCTAATGTCTCCATTATATTTTGGCAGACCAGCTAGATCTACTGTCTCTATTATAATATGACAGACCAGCTAGATCTACTGTCTGATTTATATTATGACAGACCAGCTAGAACTACTGTCTCTATGATATTTTTACAGAGCAGCTAAATCTACTGTCTATATTGTATTATGACAGACCAGCTATATCTACTGTCTCTCTTATATTATGGCAGACAAGCTAGATCTAATGTATCCATTATATTATGGCAGACCAGCTAGATCTACTGTCTCTATTATATTATGACAGACCAGCTAGATCTACTGTCTCTATTATATTATGACAAACCAGCTAGAACTAATCTCTATTATATTATGACAGACCAACTTAATCTACTGTCTCTATTATATTTTTACAGAGCAGCTAAATCTACTGTCTCTCTTATAATATGACTTAACCGCTAGATCTAATGTCTCTATTATATTATGACAGACCAGCTAGATCTACTGTCTCTATTATAATATGACTTAACAGCTAGATCTACTGGCTCTGTTATAATATGACAGACCAGCTAGATCTACTGTCTCTATTATATTATGACAGACCAGATAGATCTAATGTATCCATTATATTATGGCAGACCAGCTAGATCTACTGTCTCTATTATATTATGACAGACCAGCTTAATCTACTGTCTCTATTATATTTTTACAGAGCAGCTAAATCTACTGTCTCTTATATTATGACAGACCAGCTAGATCTACTGTCTCTATTATATTATGGCAGACAAGCTACATGTACTGTCTCTATTATATTATGACAGACCAGCTAGATCTACTGTCTCTATTATATTATGACAGACCAGCTAGATCTACTGTCTCTATCATATTATTACAGACCAGCTGGATCTACTGTCTCTATTATATTATGACAGACCAGCTAGATCTACTGTTTATTTTATGTAATGACAGACCAGCTAGAGATAATGTCTCTATTATATTATGACAGACCAGCTAGATCTACTGTCTCTATCATATTATGACAGACCAGCTAGATCTACTGTCTCTATTATTATATGACATACCAGCTAGATCTACTGTCTGTTTTATATTATGACAGACCAGCTAGATCGACTGTCTCTATTATAATATGACTTACCAGCTAGATCTACTGTCTCTGTTATATTATGACAGACCAGATAGATCTACTGTCTCCATTATATTCTGACAGACCAGGTAAATCTACTGGCTCTGTTATAATATGACAGACCAGCTAGATCTACTGTCTCTATGTCTCAATTATATTATGACAGACCAGGTAGATCTACTGTCTATATTGTATTATGAAAGACCAGCTATATCTACTGTCTCTCTTATATTATGGCAGACAAGCTAGATCTAATGTATCCATTATATTATGGCAGACCAGCTAGATCTAATGTCTCCATTATATTTTGGCAGACCAGCTAGATCTACTGTCTCTATTATAATATGACAGACCAGCTAGATCTACTGTCTGATTTATATTATGACAGACCAGCTAGAACTACTGTCTCTATGATATTTTTACAGAGCAGCTAAATCTACTGTCTATATTGTATTATGACAGACCAGCTATATCTACTGTCTCTCTTATATTATGGCAGACAAGCTAGATCTAATGTATCCATTATATTATGGCAGACCAGCTAGATCTACTGTCTCTATTATATTATGACAGACCAGCTAGATCTACTGTCTCTATTATATTATGACAAACCAGCTAGAACTAATCTCTATTATATTATGACAGACCAACTTAATCTACTGTCTCTATTATATTTTTACAGAGCAGCTAAATCTACTGTCTCTCTTATAATATGACTTAACCGCTAGATCTAATGTCTCTATTATATTATGACAGACCAGCTAGATCTACTGTCTCTATTATAATATGACTTAACAGCTAGATCTACTGGCTCTGTTATAATATGACAGACCAGCTAGATCTACTGTCTCTATTATATTATGACAGACCAGATAGATCTAATGTATCCATTATATTATGGCAGACCAGCTAGATCTACTGTCTCTATTATATTATGACAGACCAGCTTAATCTACTGTCTCTATTATATTTTTACAGAGCAGCTAAATCTACTGTCTCTTATATTATGACAGACCAGCTAGATCTACTGTCTCTATTATATTATGGCAGACAAGCTACATGTACTGTCTCTATTATATTATGACAGACCAGCTAGATCTACTGTCTCTATTATATTATGACAGACCAGCTAGATCTACTGTCTCTATCATATTATTACAGACCAGCTGGATCTACTGTCTCTATTATATTATGACAGACCAGCTAGATCTACTGTTTATTTTATGTAATGACAGACCAGCTAGAGATAATGTCTCTATTATATTATGACAGACCAGCTAGATCTACTGTCTCTATCATATTATGACAGACCAGCTAGATCTACTGTCTCTATTATTATATGACATACCAGCTAGATCTACTGTCTGTTTTATATTATGACAGACCAGCTAGATCGACTGTCTCTATTATAATATGACTTACCAGCTAGATCTACTGTCTCTGTTATATTATGACAGACCAGATAGATCTACTGTCTCCATTATATTCTGACAGACCAGGTAAATCTACTGGCTCTGTTATAATATGACAGACCAGCTAGATCTACTGTCTCTATGTCTCAATTATATTATGACAGACCAGGTAGATCTACTGTCTATATTGTATTATGAAAGACCAGCTATATCTACTGTCTCTCTTATATTATGGCAGACAAGCTAGATCTAATGTATCCATTATATTATGGCAGACCAGCTAGATCTAATGTCTCCATTATATTTTGGCAGACCAGCTAGATCTACTGTCTCTATTATAATATGACAGACCAGCTAGATCTACTGTCTGATTTATATTATGACAGACCAGCTAGAACTACTGTCTCTATGATATTTTTACAGAGCAGCTAAATCTACTGTCTATATTGTATTATGACAGACCAGCTATATCTACTGTCTCTCTTATATTATGGCAGACAAGCTAGATCTAATGTATCCATTATATTATGGCAGACCAGCTAGATCTACTGTCTCTATTATATTATGACAGACCAGCTAGATCTACTGTCTCTATTATATTATGACAAACCAGCTAGAACTAATCTCTATTATATTATGACAGACCAACTTAATCTACTGTCTCTATTATATTTTTACAGAGCAGCTAAATCTACTGTCTCTCTTATAATATGACTTAACCGCTAGATCTAATGTCTCTATTATATTATGACAGACCAGCTAGATCTACTGTCTCTATTATAATATGACTTAACAGCTAGATCTACTGGCTCTGTTATAATATGACAGACCAGCTAGATCTACTGTCTCTATTATATTATGACAGACCAGATAGATCTAATGTATCCATTATATTATGGCAGACCAGCTAGATCTACTGTCTCTATTATATTATGACAGACCAGCTTAATCTACTGTCTCTATTATATTTTTACAGAGCAGCTAAATCTACTGTCTCTTATATTATGACAGACCAGCTAGATCTACTGTCTCTATTATATTATGGCAGACAAGCTACATGTACTGTCTCTATTATATTATGACAGACCAGCTAGATCTACTGTCTCTATTATATTATGACAGACCAGCTAGATCTACTGTCTCTATCATATTATTACAGACCAGCTGGATCTACTGTCTCTATTATATTATGACAGACCAGCTAGATCTACTGTTTATTTTATGTAATGACAGACCAGCTAGAGATAATGTCTCTATTATATTATGACAGACCAGCTAGATCTACTGTCTCTATCATATTATGACAGACCAGCTAGATCTACTGTCTCTATTATTATATGACATACCAGCTAGATCTACTGTCTGTTTTATATTATGACAGACCAGCTAGATCGACTGTCTCTATTATAATATGACTTACCAGCTAGATCTACTGTCTCTGTTATATTATGACAGACCAGATAGATCTACTGTCTCCATTATATTCTGACAGACCAGGTAAATCTACTGGCTCTGTTATAATATGACAGACCAGCTAGATCTACTGTCTCTATGTCTCAATTATATTATGACAGACCAGGTAGATCTACTGTCTATATTGTATTATGAAAGACCAGCTATATCTACTGTTTCTCTTATATTATGGCAGACAAGCTAGATCTAATGTATCCATTATATTATGGCAGACCAGCTAGATCTAATGTCTCCATTATATTTTGGCAGACCAGCTAGATCTACTGTCTCTATTATAATATGACAGACCAGCTAGATCTACTGTCTGATTTATATTATGACAGACCAGCTAGAACTACTGTCTCTATGATATTTTTACAGAGCAGCTAAATCTACTGTCTATATTGTATTATGACAGACCAGCTATATCTACTGTCTCTCTTATATTATGGCAGACAAGCTAGATCTAATGTATCCATTATATTATGGCAGACCAGCTAGATCTACTGTCTCTATTATATTATGACAGACCAGCTAGATCTACTGTCTCTATTATATTATGACAAACCAGCTAGAACTAATCTCTATTATATTATGACAGACCAACTTAATCTACTGTCTCTTTTATATTTTTACAGAGCAGCTAAATCTACTGTCTCTCTTATAATATGACTTAACCGCTAGATCTAATGTCTCTATTATATTATGACAGACCAGCTAGATCTACTGTCTCTATTATAATATGACTTAACAGCTAGATCTACTGGCTCTGTTATAATATGACAGACCAGCTAGATCTACTGTCTCTATTATATTATGACAGACCAGATAGATCTAATGTATCCATTATATTATGGCAGACCAGCTAGATCTACTGTCTCTATTATATTATGACAGACCAGCTTAATCTACTGTCTCTATTATATTTTTACAGAGCAGCTAAATCTACTGTCTCTTATATTATGACAGACCAGCTAGATCTACTGTCTCTATTATATTATGGCAGACAAGCTACATGTACTGTCTCTATTATATTATGACAGACCAGCTAGATCTACTGTCTCTATTATATTATGACAGACCAGCTAGATCTACTGTCTCTATCATATTATTACAGACCAGCTGGATCTACTGTCTCTATTATATTATGACAGACCAGCTAGATCTACTGTTTATTTTATGTAATGACAGACCAGCTAGAGATAATGTCTCTATTATATTATGACAGACCAGCTAGATCTACTGTCTCTATCATATTATGACAGACCAGCTAGATCTACTGTCTCTATTATTATATGACATACCAGCTAGATCTACTGTCTGTTTTATATTATGACAGACCAGCTAGATCGACTGTCTCTATTATAATATGACTTACCAGCTAGATCTACTGTCTCTGTTATATTATGACAGACCAGATAGATCTACTGTCTCCATTATATTATGACAGACCAGGTAAATCTACTGGCTCTGTTATAATATGACAGACCAGCTAGATCTACTGTCTCTCTTCTAATATGACTTAACCGCTAGATCTACTGTCTCTATTATATTATGACAGACCAGCTAGATCTACTGTCTCTATTATAATATGACTTAACAGCTAGATCTACTGTCTCTATTATATTATGACAGACCAGATAGATCTTCTGTCTCCATTATATTATGACAGACCAGGTAAATCTACTGGCTCTGTTATAATATGACAGACCAGCTAGATCTACTGTCCCTATTATATTATGACCGACCAGCTAGATCTACTGTCTATTTTATGTTATGACAGACCATCTAGAGATACTGTCTCTATTATATTATGACAGACCAGCTAGATCTACTGTCTCTATTATAATATGACAAACCAGCTAGATCTACTGTCTCTATTATATTATGACAGACCAGATAGATCTACTGTCTCTATTATAATATGACAAACCAGCTAGATCTACTGTCTCTTTCATATTATGACAGACTAGCTAGAGCTACTGTCTCTATTATATTATGACAGACCAGCTAGATCTAATGTATCCATTATATTATGGCAGACCAGCTAGATCTACTGTCTCTATTATATTATGACAGACCAGCTAGATCTACTGTCTCTATTATATTATGACAAACCAGCTAGAACTAATCTCTATTATATTATGACAGACCAACTTAATCTACTGTCTCTATTATATTTTTACAGAGCAGCTAAATCTACTGTCTATATTGTATTATGACAGACCAGCTAGATCTACTGTCTCTATTATATTATGGCAGACAAGCTAGATCTAATGTCTCCATTATATTATGGCAGACCAGCTAGATCTACTGTCTCTATTATAATATGACAGACCAGCTAGATCTACAGTCTGTTTTATATTATGACAGACCAGCTAGATCTACTGTCTCTATTATATTATGACAGACCAGCTAGATCTACTGTCTCTATTATATTATGACAGACCAGTTGGATCTACTGTCTCTATGTCTTTATTATATTATGACAGACCAGCTAGATCTACTGTCTCTATTATAATATGACAGACCAGCTAGATCTACTGTCTGTTTTATATTATGACAGACCAGCTAGATCTACTGTCTCTATTATATTATGACAGACCAGCTAGATCAACTGTCTGTTTTCATATTATGACAGACCAGCTAGATCTACTGTCTCTATCATATTATTCCAGACCAGCTGGATCTACTGTCTCTATTATATTATGACAGACCAGATAGATCTACTGTCTCTATTATAATATGACAAACCAGCTAGATCTACTGTCTCTATCATATTATGACAGACTAGCTAGAGCTACTGTCTCTATTATATTATGACAGACCAGCTAGATCTACTGTCTATCATATTATTACAGACCAGCTGGATCTACTGTCTGTTTTATATTATGACAAACCAGCTAGAACTAACGTCTCTATTATATTATGACAGACCAACTTAATATACTGTCTCTATTATATTTTTACAGAGCAGCTAAATCTACTGTCTATATTGTATTATGACAGACCAGCTAGATCTACTGTCTCTATTATATTATGGCAGACAAGCTAGATCTAATGTCTCCATTATATTATGGCAGACCAGCTAGATCTACTGTCTCTATTATAATATGACAGACCAGCTAGATCTACTGTCTGTTTTATATTATGACAGACCAGCTAGATCTACTGTCTCTATTATATTATGACAGACCAGCTAGATCTACTGTCTCTATTATATTATGACAGACCAGTTGGATCTACTGTCTCTATGTCTTTATTATATTATGACAGACCAGCTAGATCTACTGTCTCTATTATAATATGACAGACCAGCTAGATCTACTGTCTGTTTTATATTATGACAGACCAGCTAGATCTACTGTCTCTATTATATTATGACAGACCAGCTAGATCAACTGTCTGTTTTCATATTATGACAGACCAGCTAGATCTACTGTCTCTATCATATTATTCCAGACCAGCTGGATCTACTGTCTCTATTATATTATGACAGACCAGCTAAATCTACTGTCTGATTTATATTATGACAGACCAGCTAGATCTACTGTCTCTATTATATTGCAACAAACCAGCTAGATCTAATGTCTCTATTATATTATGACAGACCAACTTAATCTACTGTCTCTATGATATTTTTACAGAGCAGCTAAATCTACTGTCTATATTGTATTATGACAGACCAGCTATATCTACTGTCTCTCTTATATTATGGCAGACAAGCTAGATCTAATGTCTCCATTATATTATGGCAGACCAGCTAGATCTACTGTCTCTATTATATTATGACAGACCAGCTAGATCTACTGTCTCTATTATATTATGACAAACCAGCTAGAACTAATCTCTATTATATTATGACAGACCAACTTAATCTACTGTCTCTATTATATTTTTACAGAGCAGCAAAATCTACTGTCTATATTGTATTATGACAGACCAGCTATATCTACTGTCTCTCTTATATTATGGCAGACAAGCTAGATCTAATGTCTCCGTTATATTATGGCAGACCAGCTAGATCTACTGTCTCTCTTATAATATGACTTAACCGCTAGATCTACTGTCTCTATTATATTATGACAGACCAACTTAATCTACTCTCTCTATTATATTTTTACAGAGCAGCTAAATCTACTGTCTCTCTTATAATATGACTTAACCGCTAGATCTACTGTCTCTATTATATTATGACAGACCAGCTAGATCTTCTGTCTCCATTATATTATGACAGACCAGGTAAATCTACTGGCTCTGTTATAATATGACAGACCAGCTAGATCTACTGTCCCTATGTCTCAATTATATTATGACCTACCAGCTAGATCTACTGTCTATTTTATGTTATGACAGACCATCTAGAAATACTGTCTCTATTATATTATGACAGACCAGATAGATCTACTGTCTCTATTATAATATGACAAACAAGCTAGAACTAACGTCTCTATTATATTATGACAGACCAACTTAATATACTGTCTCTATTATATTTTTACAGAGCAGCTAAATCTACTGTCTATATTGTATTATGACAGACCAGCTAGATCTACTGTCTCTATTATAATATGACAGACCAGCTAGATCTACTGTCTGTTTTTTATTATGACAGACCAGCTAGATCTCCTGTCTCTATTATATTTTTACAGAGCAGCTAAATCTACTGTCTATATTGTATTATGACAGACCAGCTAGATCTACTGTCTCTATTATATCATGGCAGACAAGCTAGATCTACTGTCTCTTTAATTTTATGACAGACCAGCTAGATCTACTGTCTCTGTTATAATATGTCAGACCAGCTAGATCTACTGTCGGTTTTATATTATGACAGACCAGCTAGATCTACTGTCTCTATTATAATATGACTTAACAGCTAGATCTACTGTCTCTATTATATTATGACAGACCAGATAGATCTTCTGTCTCCATTATATTATGACAGACCAGGTAAATCTACTGGCTCTGTTATAATATGACAGACCAGCTAGATCTGCTGTCCCTATGTCTCAATTATATTATGATAGACCAGGTAGATCTACTGTCTCTATTATATTATGACCGACCAGCTAGATCTACTGTCTATTTTATGTTATGACAGACCATCTAGAGATACTGTCTCTATTATATTATGACAGACCAGGTAGATCTACTGTCTCTATTATATTATGACAGACCAGATAGATCTACTGTCTCTATTATAATATGACAAACCAGCTAGATCTACTGTCTCTATCATATTATGACAGACTAGCTAGATCTACTGTCTCTATTATATTATGACAGACCAGCTAGATCTACTGTCTCTATTATATTATGACAGACCAGCTAGATCTACTGTCTCTTTTATATTATGACAAACCAGCTAGAACTAAAATCTCTTTAATGTTATGACAGACCAGCTAGATCTACTGTCTCTGTTATAATATGTCAGACCAGCTAGATCTACTGTCTGTTTTATATTATGACAGACCGGCTAGATCTACTGTCTCTATTGTAATATGACTTAACAGCTAGATCTACTGTCTCTATTATATTATGACAGACCAGATAGATCTTCTGTCTCCATTATATTATGACAGACCAGGTAAATCTACTGGTTCTGTTATAATATGACAGACCAGCTAGATCTACTGTCCCTATGTCTCAATTATATTATGACAGACCAGGTAGATCTACTGTCTCTATTATATTATGACCGACCAGCTAGATCTGCTGTCTATTTTATGTTATGACTGACCAGCTAGATCTACTGTCTCTGTTATATTATGACAGACCAGCTAGATCTACTGTCTCTATTATATTGAGACATACCAGCAAGATCTACTGTGTCTATTATATTATGACAGACCAGATAGATATACTGTCTCTATTATATTATGACAGACCAGCTAGATCTACTGCCTCTATTATATTATGACCGACCAGCTACATCTACTGTCTATTTTATTTTATGACTGACCAGCTAGATCTACTGTCTCTGTTATATTATGACAGAGCAGGTATTTGTAGTGTCGCTATTATATTATGACAGACGAGCTAGATCTACTGTCTCTATTATAGTATGACAGACCAGCTAGATCTGTTTCCATTATATTATGACAGACCAGATCGATCAACTGTTTCCATTATATTATGACAGACCAGATAGATCTACTCTCTCTATTATATTATGACAGACCAGCTACATATACTGTCTCTATTATATTATGACAGACCAGCTAGATCTACTGTCTCTATTATATTATGACAGACCAGCTAGATCTACTGTCTCTTTTATATTATGACAGACCAGCTGGATCTACTGTCTCTATTATATTATGAAAGACAAGCTAGATCTACCTTCTCTATTATATTATGACAGATGGGCTAGATCTACTGTCTCTATTACATTATGACAGACCAGCTGATCTACTGTCTCTATTATATTATGACAGACCAGCTAGATCTACTGTCTCTGTTATATTATGACAGACCAGCTCGATCTACTGTCTCTATTTTAATTAGACAGACCAGCTAGATCTACTGTCTCTGTTATATTATGACAGACCAGCTACATATACTGTCTCTATTATATTATGACAGACCAGCAAGATCTACTCTCTCTATTATATTATGACAGACCAGCTACATATACTGTCTCTATTATAGTATGACAGACCAGCTAGATCTGTTTCCATTATATTATGACAGACCAGCTAGATCTACTGTCTCTATGATATTATGACAGACCAGATAGATCTACTGTCTCTATTATATTATGACAGACCAGCTGATCTACTGTCTCTATTATATTATGACAGACCAGCTAGATCTACTGTCTCTGTTATATTATGACAGACCAGCTCAATCTATTGTCTCTATTTTAATTAGACAGACCAGCTAGATCTACTGTCTCTATTATATTATGATAGACAAGCTAGATCTACTGTCTCTATTATATTATGACAGACCAGCTACATATACTGTCTCTATTATATTATGACAGACCAGCTAGATCTACTCTCTCTATTATATTATGACAGACCAGCTACATATACTGTCTCTATTATATTATGACAGACCAGCTAGATCTACTCTCTCTATTATATTATGACAGACCAGATCGATCTACTGTTTCCATTATATTATGACAGACCAGATCGATCTACTGTTTCTATTATATTATGACAGACCAGCTAGATCTACTGTCTCTGTTATATTATGACAGACCAGCTTGATCTACTATCTCTATTTTAATTAGACAGACCAGCTAGATCTACTGTCTCTGTTATATTATGACAGACCAGCTACATATACTGTCTCTATTATATTATGACAGACCAGCAAGATCTACTCTCTCTATTATATTATGACAGACCAGCTACATATACTGTCTCTATTATAGTATGACAGACCAGCTAGATCTTTTTCCATTATATTATGACAGACCAGCTAGATCTACTGTCTCTATGATATTATGACAGACCAGATAGATCTACTGTCTCTATTATATTATGACAGACCAGCTGATCTACTGTATCTATTATATTATGACAGACCAGCTAGATCTACTGTCTCTGTTATATTATGACAGACCAGCTCAATCTATTGTCTCTATTTTAATTAGACAGACCAGCTAGATCTACTGTCTCTATTATATTATGATAGACAAGCTAGATCTACTGTCTCTATTATATCATGACAGACCAGCTACATATACTGTCTCTATTATATTATGACACACCAGCTAGATCTACTCTCTCTATTATATTATGACAGACCAGCTACATATACTGTCTCTATTATATTATGACAGACCAGCTAGATCTACTCTCTCTATTATATTATGACAGACCAGATCGATCTACTGTTTCCATTATATTATGATAGACAAGCTAGATCTACTGTCTCTATTATATTATGACAGACCAGCTACATATACTGTCTCTATTATATTATGACACACCAGCTAGATCTACTCTCTCTATTATATTATGACAGACCAGCTACATATACTGTCTCTATTATATTATGACAGACCAGCTAGATCTACTGTTTCCATTATATTATGACAGACCAGATCGATCTACTGTTTCCATTATATTATGACAGACCAGCTAGATCTACTGTCTCTATTATAATATGACAGACCAGCTAGTTCTACTGTCTCTGTTATATTATGACAGGCAAGCAAGATCTACTGTCTCTATTATATTATGACAGACCAACTAGATCTACTGTCTCTGTTATATTATGACAGACCAGCTAGATCTACTGTCTCTATTATATTATGACAGACCAGGTATTTGTACTGTCGCTATTATATTATGACAGACGAGCTAGATCTACTGTCTCTATTATAGTATGACAGACCAGCTAGATCTGTTTCCATTATATTATGACAGACCAGATCGATCAACTGTTTCCATTATATTATGACAGACCAGATAGATCTACTCTCTCTATTATATTATGACAGACCAGCTACATATACTGTCTCTATTATATTATGACAGACCAGCTAGATCTACTGTCTCTATTATATTATGACAGACCAGCTAGATCTACTGTCTCTTTTATATTATGACAGACCAGCTAGATCTACTGTCTCTATTATATTATGAAAGACAAGCTAGATCTACCTTCTCTATTATATTATGACAGATGGGCTAGATCTACTGTCTCTATTATATTATGACAGACCAGCTGATCTACTGTCTCTATTATATTATGACAGACCAGCTAGATCAACTGTCTCTGTTATATTATGACAGACCAGCTCGATCTACTGTCTCTATTTTAATTAGACAGACCAGCTAGATCTACTGTCTCTGTTATATTATGACAGACCAGCTACATATACGGTCTCTATTATATTATGACAGACCAGCAAGATCTACTCTCTCCATTATATTATGACAGACCAGCTACATATACTGTCTCTATTATAGTATGACAGACCAGCTAGATCTGTTTCCATTATATTATGACAGACCAGCTAGATCTACTGTCTCTATGATATTATGACAGACCAGATAGATCTACTGTCTCTATTATATTATGACAGACCAGCTGATCTACTGTCTCTATTATATTATGACAGACCAGATCGATCTACTGTTTCCATTATATTATGATAGACAAGCTAGATCTACTGTCTCTATTATATTATGACAGACCAGCTACATATACTGTCTCTATTATATTATGACACACCAGCTAGATCTACTCTCTCTATTATATTATGACAGACCAGCTACATATACTGTCTCTATTATATTATGACAGACCAGCTAGATCTACTCTCTCTATTATATTATGACAGACCAGATCGATCTACTGTTTCCATTATATTATGACAGACCAGATCGATCTACTGTTTCCATTATATTATGACAGACCAGCTAGATCTACTGTCTCTATTATAATATGACAGACCAGCTAGTTCTACTGTCTCTGTTATATTATGACAGGCAAGCAAGATCTACTGTCTCTATTATATTATGACAGACCAACTAGATCTACTGTCTCTCTTATATTATGACAGACCAGCTAGATCTACTGTCTCTATTATATTATGACAGACCAGGTATTTGTACTGTCGCTATTATATTATGACAGACGAGCTAGATCTACTGTCTCTATTATAGTATGACAGACCAGCTAGATCTGTTTCCATTATATTATGACAGACCAGATCGATCAACTGTTTCCATTATATTATGACAGACCAGATAGATCTACTCTCTCTATTATATTATGACAGACCAGCTACATATACTGTCTCTATTATATTATGACAGACCAGCTAGATCTACTGTCTCTATTATATTATGACAGACCAGCTAGATCTACTGTCTCTTTTATATTATGACAGACCAGCTAGATCTACTGTCTCTATTATATTATGAAAGACAAGCTAGATCTACCTTCTCTATTATATTATGACAGATGGGCTAGATCTACTGTCTCTATTATATTATGACAGACCAGCTGATCTACTGTCTCTATTATATTATGACAGACCAGCTAGATCTACTGTCTCTGTTATATTATGACAGACCAGCTCGATCTACTGTCTCTATTTTAATTAGACAGACCAGCTAGATCTACTGTCTCTGTTATATTATGACAGACCAGCTACATATACGGTCTCTATTATATTATGACAGACCAGCAAGATCTACTCTCTCTATTATATTATGACAGACCAGCTACATATACTGTCTCTATTATAGTATGACAGACCAGCTAGATCTGTTTCCATTATATTATGACAGACCAGCTAGATCTACTGTCTCTATGATATTATGACAGACCAGATAGATCTACTGTCTCTATTATATTATGACAGACCAGCTGATCTACTGTCTCTATTATATTATGACAGACCAGCTAGATCTACTGTCTCTGTTATATTATGACAGACCAGCTCAATCTATTGTCTCTATTTTAATTAGACAGACCAGCTAGATCTACTGTCTCTATTATATTATGATAGACAAGCTAGATCTACTGTCTCTATTATATTATGACAGACCAGCTAGATCTACTCTCTCTATTATATTATGACAGACCAGCTACATATACTGTCTCTATTATATTATGACAGACCAGCTAGATCTACTCTCTCTATTATATTATGACAGACCAGATCGATCTACTGTTTCCATTATATTATGACAGACCAGATCGATCTACTGTTTCCATTATATTATGACAGACCAGCTAGATCTACTGTCTCTGTTATATTATGACAGACCAGCTTGATCTACTATCTCTATTTTAATTATACAGACCAGCTAGATCTACTGTCTCTGTTATATTATGACAGACCAGCTACATATACTGTCTCTATTATATTATGACAGACCAGCAAGATCTACTCTCTCTATTATATTATGACAGACCAGCTACATATACTGTCTCTATTATAGTATGACAGACCAGCTAGATCTTTTTCCATTATATTATGACAGACCAGCTAGATCTACTGTCTCTATGATATTATGACAGACCAGATAGATCTACTGTCTCTATTATATTATGACAGACCAGCTGATCTACTGTATCTATTATATTATGACAGACCAGCTAGATCTACTGTCTCTGTTATATTATGACAGACCAGCTCAATCTATTGTCTCTATTTTAATTAGACAGACCAGCTAGATCTACTGTCTCTATTATATTATGATAGACAAGCTAGATCTACTGTCTCTATTATATTATGACAGACCAGCTACATATACTGTCTCTATTATATTATGACACACCAGCTAGATCTACTCTCTCTATTATATTATGACAGACCAGCTACATATACTGTCTCTATTATATTATGACAGACCAGCTAGATCTACTCTCTCTATTATATTATGACAGACCAGATCGATCTACTGTTTCCATTATATTATGACAGACCAGATCGATCTACTGTTTCCATTATATTATGACAGACCAGCTAGATCTACTGTCTCTATTATAATATGACAGACCAGCTAGTTCTACTGTCTCTGTTATATTATGACAGGCAAGCAAGATCTACTGTCTCTATTATATTATGACAGACCAACTAGATCTACTGTCTCTGTTATATTATGACAGACCAGCTAGATCTACTGTCTCTATTATAATATGACAGACCAGCTAGATCTACTGTCTCTATTTTAATTAGACAGACCAGCTAGATCTACTGTCTCTGTTATATTATGACAGACCAGCTAGATCTACTGTCTCTCTTATATTGAGACATACCAGCAAGATCTACTGTCTCTATTATATTATGACAGACCAGATAGATATACTGTCTCTATTATATTATGACAGACCAGCTAGATCTACTGTCTCTGTTATATTATGACAGGCAAGCAAGATCTACTGTCTCTATTATATTATGACAGACCAACTAGATCTACTGTCTCTGTTATATTATGACAGACCAGCTAGATCTACTGTCTCTGTTATAATATGACAGACCAGCTAGATCTACTGTCTCTATTTTAATTAGACAGACCAGCTAGATCTACTGTCTCTGTTATATTATGACAGACCAGCTAGATCTACTGTCTCTCTTATATTGAGACATACCAGCAAGATCTACTGTCTCTATTATATTATGACAGACCAGATAGATATACTGTCTCTATTATATTATGACAGACCAGCTAGATCTACTGCCTCTATTATATTATGACAGACCAGCTAGATCTAGTGTCTCTATTATATTATGACAGACCAGCTAGATCTAATGTCTCTATTATATCATGACAGACCAGCTAGATCTTCTGTGTCTAGTATATTATGACAGACCAGCTACATGTACTGTCTCTATTATACTATGACAGACCAGGTATTTGTACTGTCGCTATTATATTATGACAGACGAGCTAGATCTACTGTCTCTATTTTAATTAGACAGACCAGCTAGATCTACTGTCTCTGTTATATTATGACAGACCAGCTAGATCTACTGTCTCTATTATATTATGACAGACCAGCTAGATCTACTGGCTCTGTTATAATACGACAGACCAGCTAGATCTACTGTCTCTATTATATTATGACAGACCAGATAGATCTAATGTCTCCATTATATTATGGCAGACCAGCTAGATCTACTGTCTCTATTATATTATGACAGACCAACTCAATCTACTGTCTATATTATATTTTTACAGAGCAGCTAAATCTACTTTCTCTATTATATTATGACAGACCAGCTAGATCTACTGTCTCTATTATATTATGGCAGACAAGCTAGATCTACTGTCTCTATTATATTATGACAGACCAGCTAGATCTACTGTCTCTATTATATTATGACAGACCAGCTAGATCTACTGTCTCTATGTCTTTATTATATTATGACAGACCAGCTAGATCTACTGTCTCTATCATATTATTACAGACCAGCTGGATCTACTGTCTCTATTATATTATGACAGCCCAACTAGATCTAGTGTCTCTATTATATTATGACAGACCAGCTAGATCTAATGTCTCTATTATATCATGACAGACCAGATAGATCTTCTGTGTCTAGTATATTATGACAGACCAGCTACATCTACTGTCTCTATTATAATATGACAGACCAGCTAGTTCTACTGTCTCTGTTATATTATGACAGGCAAGCAAGATCTACTGTCTCTATTATATTATGACAGACCAACTAGATCTACTGTCTCTGTTATATTATGACAGACCAGCTAGATCTACTGTCTCTATTATAATATGACAGACCAGCTAGATCTACTGTCTCTATTTTAATTAGACAGACCAGCTAGATCTACTGTCTCTATTATATTATGACTGACCAGCTAGATCTACTGTCTCTGTTATATTATGACAGACCAGCTAGATCTACTGTCTCTCTTATATTGAGACATACCAGCAAGATCTACTGTGTCTATTATATTATGACAGACCAGATAGATATACTGTCTCTATTATATTATGACAGACCAGCTAGATCTACTGCCTCTATTATATTATGACAGACCAGCTAGATCTAGTGTCTCTATTATATTATGACAGACCAGCTAGATCTAATGTCTCTATTATATCATGACAGACCAGCTAGATCTTCTGTGTCTAGTATATTATGACAGACCAGCTACATCTACTGTCTCTATTATATTATGACAGACCAGGTATTTGTACTGTCGCTATTATATTATGACAGACGAGCTAGATCTACTGTCTCTATTATATTATGACAGACCAGCTAGATCTACTGTCTCGGTTATATTATGACAGACCATGTAGATCTACTGGCTCTGTTATAATATGACAGACCAGCTAGATCTACTGTCTCTATTATATTATGACAGACCAGCTAGATCTACGGGCTCTATCATATTATGACAGACCAGCTAGATCTACTGTCTCTATTATATTATGACAGACCAGCTAGATCTACTGTCTCTATCATATTATTACAGACCAGCTGGATCTACTGTCTCTATTATATTATGACAGACCAGCTAGATCTACTGGCTCTATCATATTATGACAGACCAGCTAGATCTACTGTCTCTATTATATTATGACAGACCAGCTATATCTACTGTCTCTATTATAATATGACAGACCAGCTAGATCTACTGTCTGTTTTATATTATGACAGACCAGCTAGATCTACTGTCTCTATTATATTTTTACAGAGCAGCTAAATCTACTGTCTCTATTATAATATGACTTACCAGCTAGATCTACTGTCTCTGTTATATTATGGCAGTCAAGCTAGATCTACTGTCTCTATTATATTATGACAGACCAGCTAGATCTACTGTCTCTATGTCTTTGTTATATTATGACAGACCAGCTAGATCTGCTGTCGCTATGATATAATGACAGACCAGCTAGATCAACTGTCTCTATTATAATATGACAGACCAGCTAGTTCTACTGTCTCTGTTATATTATGACAGGCAAGCAAGATCTACTGTCTCTATTATATTATGACAGACCAACTAGATCTACTGTCTCTGTTATGTTATGACAGACCAGCTAGATCGACTGTCTCTATTATAATATGACAGACCAGCTAGATCTACTGTCTCTATTTTAATTAGACAGACCAGCTAGATCTACTGTCTCTGTTATATTATGACTGACCAGCTAGATCTACTGTCTCTGTTATATTATGACAGACCAGCTAGATCTACTGTCTCTATTATATTGAGACATACCAGCAAGATCTACTGTGTCTATTACATTATGGCAGACCAGCTAGATCTACTGTCTCTATTATATTATGACAGACCAACTTAATCTACTGTCTCTATTATATTTTTACAGAGCAGCTAAATCTACTGTCTCTATTATATTATGACAGACCAGCTAGATCTACTGTCTCTATTATATTATGGCATACAAGCTAGATCTACTGTCTCTATTATATTATGACAGACCAGCTAGATCTACTCTCTATTATATTATGACAGACCAGATCGATCTACTGTTTCCATTATATTATGACAGACCAGATCGATCTACTGTTTCCATTATATTATGACAGACCAGCTAGATCTACTGTCTCTATTATATTATGACAGACCAGCTAGATCTACTGTCGCTATGATATTATGACAAACCAGCTAGATCTACTGTCTCTATTATAATATGACAGACCAGCTAGTTCTACTGTCTCTGTTATATTATGACAGGCAAGCAAGATCTACTGTCTCTATTATATTATGACAGACCAACAAGATCTACTGTCTCTGTTATATTATGACAGACCAGCTAGATCTACTGTCTCTATTATAATATGACAGACCAGCTAGATCTACTGTCTCTATTTTAATTAGACAGACCAGCTAGATCTACTGTCTCTGTTATATTATGACTGACCAGCTAGATCTACTGTCTCTGTTATATTATGACAGACCAGCTAGATCTACTGTCTCTATTATATTGAGACATACCAGCTAGATCTACTGTGTCTATTATATTATGACAGACCAGATAGATATACTGTCTCTATTATATTATGACAGACCAGCTAGATCTACTGCCTCTATTATATTATGACAAACCAGCTAGATCTAGTGTCTCTATTATATTATGACAGACCAGCTAGATCTAATGTCTCTATTATATCATGACAGACCAGCTAGATCTTCTGTGTCTAGTAAATTATGACAGACCAGCTACATCTACTGTCCCTATTATATTATGACAGACCAGGTATCTGTACTGTCGCTATTATATTATGACAGACCAGATCGATCTACTGTTTCCATTATATTATGACAGACCAGATCGATCTACTGTTTCCATTATATTATGACAGACCAGCTAGATCTACTGTCTCTATTATATTATGACAGACCAGCTAGATCTACTGTCGCTATGATATTATGACAAACCAGCTAGATCTACTGTCTCTATTATAATATGACAGACCAGCTAGTTCTACTGTCTCTGTTATATTATGACAGGCAAGCAAGATCTACTGTCTCTATTATATTATGACAGACCAACTAGATCTACTGTCTCTGTTATATTATGACAGACCAGCTAGATCTACTGTCTCTATTATAATATGACAGACCAGCTAGATCTACTGTCTCTATTTTAATTAGACAGACCAGCTAGATCTACTGTCTCTGTTATATTATGACTGACCAGCTAGATCTACTGTCTCTATTATATTATGACAGACCAGCTCGATCTACTGTCTCTATTTTAGTTAGACAGTCCAGCTAGATCTACTGTCTCTGTTATATTATGACAGACCAGCTAGAGCTACTGTCTCTATAATATTCTGACAGACCAGCTAGATCTACTGTCTCTATTATATTATGACAGACCAGCTAGATCTACTGTCTCTTCTATATTATGACAGACCAGCTAGATCTACTGTCTCAATTATATTATGACAGACCAGCTAGATCTACTGTCTCTGTTATATTATGACAGACCAGCTCGATCTACTGTCTCTATTTTAGTTAGACAGTCCAGCTAGATCTACTGTCTCTGTTATATTATGACAGACCAGCTAGATCTACTGTCTCTATTATATTATGATAGACCAGCTAGATCTACTGTCTCTATTATATTATGACAGACCAGCTACATATACTGTCTCTATTATATTATGACAGACCAGCTAGATCTACTCTCTCTATTATATTATGACAGACCAGCTACATATACTGTCTCTATTATATTATGACAGACCAGCTAGAGCTACTGTTTCCATTATATTATGACAGACCAGATCGATCTACTATTTCCATTATATTATGACAGACCAGCTAGATCTACTGTCTCTATTATATTATGACAGACCAGCTAGATATACTGTCTCTGTTATATTATGACAGACCAGCTCAATCTACTGTCTATTTTAATTAGACAGACCAGCTAGATCTACTGTCTCTGTTATATTATGACAGACCAGCTAGATCTACTGTCTCTATTTTATTATAATAGACCATCTAGATCTACTGTCTCTATTATATTATGACAGACCAGCTAGATCTACTGTCTCTATTATAATATGTCAGACCAGCTGGATGCATTGTCTCTATTATATTATGACAGACCAGCTAGATCTACTGTCTCTATTATAATATGACAGACCAGCTAGATCTACTGTCTCTATGATATTATGACAGACCAGCTAGATCTACTGTCTCTATTATATTATGAAAGACCAGCTAGTTCTACTGTCTCAATTATATGATGACAGACCAGCTAGATCTACTGTGTCTATTATATTATGACAGACTAGCTAGATCTACTGTCTCTGTTATATTATGACAGACCAGCTAGATCTACTGTCTCTATTATAATATGACAGACCAGCTAGATCTACTGTCTCTGTTATATTATGACAGACCAGCTAGATCTACTGTCTCAATTATATTATGACAGACCAGCTAGATCTACTGTCTCTATTTTAGTTAGACAGTCCAGCTAGATCTACTGTCTCTGTTATATTATGACAGACCAGCTAGATCTACTGTCTCTATTATATTATGATAGACCAGCTAGATCTACTGTCTCTATTATATTATGACAGACCAGCTACATATGCTGTCTCTATTATATTATGACAGACCAGCTAGATCTACTCTCTCTATTATATTATGACAGACCAGCTACATATACTGTCTCTATTATATTATGACAGACCAGCTAGATCTACTGTCTCTATTATATTATGACAGACCAGCTAGATATACTGTCTCTGTTATATTATGACAGACCAGCTCAATCTACTGTCTATTTTAATTAGACAGACCAGCTAGATCTACTGTCTCTGTTATATTATGACAGA